>NC_142461.1:60034090-60337121 GCF_049115385.1 Moschus berezovskii
AAAAAATAAATAAAATAAAAAACTATAATTCATGTGGAATCCTCCACTTGACATGTTTAACATAGAAATTTCAGATGACTGGGCTCCTTGCAAATGAAATAAAATGTGTTCTTCCTCTAAAGTGATGTGAAAGTTGCTTAGTCGTGTCTGGCTCTTTGTGTCCCCATGGAATTCTCCAGGCCAAAATACTGGAGTGGGAAGCCTTTCCCATCTCCAGGGGACCTTCTCAACCCAGGGATTGAATCCAGGTCTCCTGCATTGCAGGAGGATTCTTTACCAACTGAGCTATCAGAGAAGCCCCGCTCTTTGCCTATAGCAGACATTTACCTGAAGGTGAATGCACAGAGTGGGACTGTCCCTCTGGCAATGTTAAAGCAAGCTGTTTGCTGCACTGAGTTAGAAAAGGCAACAGGCTTTGTAAAGCTTGGGCTTCCCCGGTGGTTCAAAGGGTAAAGAATCTGCCTATAATGCAGAAGATCTGGGTTTGGTCTCTGGGTGAGGAAGATCCCCTGGAGGAGGGCATGGTTACCACTCCACTATTCTTGCTTGGAGAATTCCATGGATAGAAGAGCCTGGTGGGCTACAGTCCATGGGGCCACAGAGGACATGACTGAGCAACTTCCACTTTGTAAAGGTTATGCAGCATTGTGTCAAGTACTATAAAGAGATGGATGTTAGGACCAGACAGACATGGAGTCAAACTCCATGCCAATAACCATTAGACCTAATGACCATAATGACCACATAATGACTGATTCCCCTAAGCCTCAGCTCCTTGATCTCTAAAATAAGAATCAGTATATTTCATGTGTATATTTACAAGGCTTTGTTAAGATTATGGAATATGCTACATCCTTAATCATTGTCCTTTTCTCTTGAGCCTCACAATGATAGAATTAGTAGACTGTGTATGTGTGCATGTATGTATGTGTGTATATATAAATCTCCCAGTGATTATCCCCAAATCATTATTTGGAAAATAAATTTCTTCTCCTAGAATGCAGAAAAGAATTGCAACCCAACTTTCTCCTTAGGGTACATCTTGAAAGCTTCAGAAAGAGTTGCAACACTTGTTGCAAATTAATCAGGAATAGAGGAGATTCAAAGTGACAGAGTGTTTTGTCACTGTTGGAAGCCTAGAATTCTACCAACCTAAACCAGAGGATATTAGAAAAATGTGTGCAGAGAGACAATAAGACAAGAATTAAGCCAAATTCCATCAGTAGATATTGATTTGGTGTTGGAAATTCTGGGAGAGTTAAGAGAGGATACAGAGTCAGCCTGTCCTTACAAAACACAAATTCTATTTCAAATTCAATGCTTAGGCCTAAAGCCCATAAAAGTGGAAAATGGAGGATACATTAAAGTCTCCAAGGTCTACAGAGTGTCTTAATGGAGAAAAGGTAAGTTGGAAAACAATGACAGTAATGATGTGGCATTTGTTTACTGTATAAATCATCTTTCCTTTCTGAGTCTCATTTATTTGTAGTCATTTATACTATAATTTCCTATTCTGTTGTTTTCCTCTATTTCTTTGCATTGATTGCTCAGGAAGGCTTTCTTATCTCTCCTTGCTATTCTTTGGAACTCTGCATTCAGATGCTTATATCTTTCCTTTCCTCCTTTACTTTTGGCTTCTCTTCTTTTCACAGCTATTTGTAAGGCCTCCTCAGACAGCCATTTTGCTTTTTTGCATTTCTTTTCCATGGGGATGGTCTTGGTCCCTGTCTCCTGTACAATGTCACGAACTTCCATCCAGAGTTCATCAGGCACTCTATCAGATCTAGTCCCTTAAATCTATTTCTCACTTCCACTGTATAATCATTAGGGATTTGATTTAGGCCATATCTGAATGGTCTGGTGGTTTTCCCTACTTTCTTCAATTTCAGTCTGAATTTGGCAATAAGGAGTTCATGATCTGAGCCACAGTCAGCTCCTGGTCTTGTTTTTGCTGACTGTATACAGCTTCTCCATCTTTGGCTGCAAAGAATACAGTCAATTTGATTTCGGTGTTGACCATCTGGTGATGTCCATGTGTAGAGTCTTCTCTTGTGTGGTTGGAAGAGGGTGTTTGCTATGACCAGTGCGTTCTCTTGGCAAAACTGTATTAGCCTTTGCCCTGCTTCATTTCGTGCTCCACGGCCAAATTTGCCTGTTACTCCAGGTGTTTCTTGACTTCCTACTTTTGCATTCCAGTCCCCTATAATGAAAAGGACATCTTTTTTGGGTGTTAGTACTAAAAGGTCTTGTAGGTCTTCATAGAACTGTTCAACTTCGGCTTCTTCAGCGTTACTGGTTGGGGCATAGACTTGGATTACTGTGATATTGAATGGTTTGCCTTGGAAACAAACAGAAATCATTCTGTTGTTTTTAAGATTGCATCCAAGTACTGCATTTCGGACTCTTTTGTTGACCATGATGGCTACTCCATTTCTTCTAAGGGATTCCTGCCCACAGTAGTAGATATAAAGGTCATCTGAGTTAAGTTCACCCATTCCAGTCCATTTTAGTTCACTGATTCCTAGAATGTCGACATTCACTCTTGCCATCTCCTGTTTGACCACTTCCAAATTGCCTTGATTCATGGACCTAACATTCCAGGTTCCTATGCAATATTGCTCTTTACAGCATCGGACCTTGCTTCTGGCATCCGTCACATCCACAACTGGGTATTTGTTTTGCTTTGGCTCCATCCCTTCATTATTTCTGGAGTTACTTCTCCACTGATCTCCAGTAGCATACTGGGCACCTACAGACCTAAGGAATTCCTCATTCACTATCCTATCATTTTGCCTTTTGATACTGTTCATGGGGTTCTCAAGGCAAGTATACTGAAGTGGTTTGTCATTCCCTTCTCCAGTGGACCACATTCTGTCAGATCTTTTCAAGAAAATTAGAGATTCCAAAGGAACATTTCATGCAAAGATGGGCTCGATAAAGGACAGAAATGGTATGGACCTAACAGAAGCAGAAGATATTAAGAAGAGGTGGCAAGAATACACAGAAGAACTATACAGAAAAGATCTTCAAGACCAAGATAATCACAATGGTGTGATCACTCACCTGGAGCCAGACATCTTGGGATGTGAAGTCAAGTGGGCCTTAGAGAGCATCACGACAAACAAAGCTAGTGGAGGTGATGGAATTCCAATTGAGCTATTTCAAATCTTGAAAGATGATGCTGTGAAAGTGCTGCACTCAATATGCCAGCAAATTTGGAAAACTCAGCAGTGGCCACAGGACTGGAAAAGGTCAGTCTTCATTCCAATCCCAAAGAAAGGGAATGCCAAAGAATGCTCAAACTACCGCACAATTGCACTCATCTCACACGCTAGTAAAGTCATGCTCAAAATTCTCCAAGCTAGGCTTCAGCAATATGTGAATCATGAACTTTCAGATGTTCAAGCAGGTTTTAGAAAAGGCAGAGGAACCAGAGATCAAATTGCCAACATCTGCTGGATTATGGAGAAAGCAAGAGAGTTCCAGAAAAACATCTATTTCTGCTTCATTGACTATGCCAAGGCCCTTGACTGTGTGGATCACAATAAACTGTGGAACATTCTGAAAGAGATGGGAATCCCAGACCACCTGACCTGTCTCTTGAGAAACCTGTATGCAGGTCAGGAAGCAACAGTTAGAACTGGACATGGAAAACAGACTGGTTCTAAATAGGAAAAGGTGTACGTCAAGGTTGTATATTGTCACCCTGCTTATTTAACTTATATGCACAGGACATCATGAGGAACACTGGGCTGGAAGAAGCACAAGCTGGAATCAAGATTGCCGGGAGAAATATCAAGAACCTCAGATATGCAGATGACACCACCCTTAGGGCAGAAAGTGAAGAGGAACTCAAAGGCCTCTTGATGAAAGTGAAAGAGGAGAGTGAAAAGGTTGGCTTGAAGCTCAACATTCAGAAAACGAAGATCATGGCATCTGGTCCCATCACTTCATGGGAAATGGATGGGGAAACAGTGGAAATTGTGTCAGACTTTATTTTTGGGGGCTCCAACATCACTGCAGATGCTGATTGCAGCCAGGAAATTCAAAGACGCTTACTCTTTGGAAGGAAAGTTATGACCAGCCTAGATAGCATATTAGAAAGCAGAGACATTACTTTGCCAACCAAGGTCCGTCTAGTCAAGGCTATGGTTTTTCCCGTGGTCATGTATCGATGTGAGAGTTGGACTGTGAAGAAAGCTGATCGCCGAAGAATTGATGCTTTTGAACTGTGGTGCTGGAGAAGACTCTTGAGAGTCCCTTGGACTGCAAGGAGATCCAACCAGTCCATCCTAAAGGAGATCAATCCTGGGTGTTCATTGGAAGTACTGATGCTAAAGCTGAAACTGCAATACTTTACCTCATGCGACGAGTTGACTCACTGGAAAAGACTCTGATGCTGGGAAAGGTTGGGGGCGGGAGGAGAAGGGGACGACTGAGAATGAGATGGCTGGATGGCATCACCGACTCGATGGACATGAGTTTGAGTGTACTCCGGGAGTTGGTGATGAACAGGGAGGCCTGGCGTGCTGTGGTTCATGGGGTCACTAAGAGTCGGACACGACTGAGCGACTGAACTGAACTGAACTGATGCTATAATTTTATTAAATCCTGGTCCAGCAAATGACCTGATAAAAATATATTCATATCAAGGTGAATACAAATGTGAATTCTAAATATGTTATCTCTGACCAGGAATTTCACAATAAATAAAGAAACAATGCTGTAAGTTAAATAAATGAATATATAATGTGAAAGAAAAAATCTGTCAGCCTGGTAGGGTGGACAAGATGTTAATTAACAATAGGGTTGAGGGACTTCCTTGGTGGTTCAGTGGCTAAGATTCCCAGCTCCCATTCAGGGATACAGAGTTCAATCCCTGGTTAGGGAACTAGATTCCACATGCTGCAACTAAGACCTGGTGCAGCAATATAAACAAATAAAAATAAATACATAAAAAATATTTTCAAAAAGCAAAAGGGTTGGAAGTAGGGATAATTCTGCCATCTCTGAATCACACCAGGTTATCAGATCCATAAATATATGTACAGTATTCACTGGCTGCTTCTGCAAGATTGAGACAAAATGTTTCTAAAGAATTAATCTAGTGTTTTATTCTGAAGGAATGATAGAACTCCACTCTGTTTTCAGTTCTGATAAGTGATACCCAAGCAGGCCAGAAGGTCAAACCCAAATTGCTTTCTCCTGTCTGTCTCAATTTTAGTGAGTAAATCTCCTTTTAACCACAAGATAAATCAATTATAAACACAAGCAGATCATGAAGAAATGTTCATTATTTCTTTCCTAGAGATGGTGTAGAATAAAGAGAGGAGAATTTATGTAGGCAAGTGTTTTATTTTTCCCCTTAACTTTGTAGTCACTCCCTGTGGTGGATTTGTATAACTCTTCATATATCTTGTTAGTGGCATTTTTCTTCTAAGCAGAGGTGGAGAATGCAAGATCTATTACGCATTTGCTTGTGTGTGACTTAGTCAACACGTTTATAAATGAAGAAGTGGCTAGGGTGGTGTTTCTAGCAGAAATAACACTCCTTGGTGTTTGAGACATATAAAGTACGGTGAGAATGACCCCAAATGAGGCGTCATTTCAATTGCAGATGCTGCTAAAACACAGTGACACAATGAATATGAACCAAATTGCACAACGAATTAATTTCCATTTTCGCCTGGCTGCTTTTTATTCTTTACAAGGGAGAAAAACTAGAGGTTAGGCTCCTTTTTCTTATGGAGAGGTAATATTGTAGACTAAGAGTGCTTCAAGAAAGATGCTCTCCACCCACATAGTCATGCCCAATCAGGTGGTAAGCATGCTCTCTTTTCTGACAAGGTCACCTATTTTGCATTGTGTTGGTGGAGGTGTGAATCTTCCCTGAAACTTGAATACTGTACAGAAAATGCTGCCACCATCTTAACTCCCCTTTCTCACTTACAGTCCTTCTCCCTCAGTCCTGTCCTATTCATCTGCACCCTTAATTATCTTTGGATCAATCAGCATCTCTCCACAGTAAGAGCCACAGTTTTGAATTCTTCTCACCCTCACTTTAATTCCTTAAACTGAGAAAAGCTGGGACCTGGGATGATCATTTGGTGCAGTGCTTGCACCTGGAGAAATGTTTCCTCGAGGAACAAAATACAAAGAAACTGTAAGGGACTGAAAATAACTATGTGTGTTCACAACTGGGGCAAACTATGGATGTGGGTGTGTGCTCAGTTGCGCAGTTGGGTCTGACTATTTGTGACCCCATGGACTATAGCCCATCAAGCTTCTCTGTCTATGGAATTCTCCAGGCAAGAATAATGAAATGGGTTGCCATTTCCCGCTCCAAATTTATGGACAACAAGATAAAAAATAAAAAAAAAGAACCCAACTCCCACTTCTGAAGAGTCAGAACAGGGTACTGTGCATGCCCCCTGCACACAACACCATCTATTCAGTTCAGTCACTCCATTGTGTCTGATTCTTTGTGACCCCGATGGACTGCAGCACGCCAGGCTTCCCTGTCCTTCACTATCCCCCAAAGTTTGCTCAAACTCGTGTCCATTGAGTCAATGATACCATCTCATCCTTTGTCACCCCCTTTTCCTCTTGCCCTCAGTATTTCCCAGAATCAAGCGCTTTTCCTATGAATCAGCTCTTGGCATCAAGAGGCAAAAAAGTATTGGAGCTTCAGCTTCAGCCTCAGTCCTTCTAGTGAATATTCAGGACTGATTCTACCTAAACCATCCCTCTGGCCTGATTCCTGGACCTGCCCCTACCCTCACCACGTATCAGAAATCAGTTAGATCCCTACTCAGAAAGCAAGCAAGGGAACATATTACTTGTTCTCAATCTCTCCTGCTATAGCAGGAGACCCAATGAAGACTTGCTTAAATTTCTTGTGGGTGCCGTGCTCAGTCACTTCAGTCATGTCCCACTCTTTGTGACCCTATAGATAGATACACATTACTAGATAACCAACAAGGTCCTGCTGTATAGCACAGGGAAGTACACTCAATATTTTGTAATGACCTATACCAGAAAAGGATCTGAAAAAAATATGTATGTGTATAACTGATCACTGCTGTACACCTGAAATTTACACAACTTTGTAAATCAACTATACTTCAACTTAAAAACAAAAAAGACCATACCCTTATTTTGGCACTGGGCTTGGCCCAGAGTAAATAAATAAATAAACATGAATAATTTTAAAAATTCTAGTAAGTCTTCCATTGAAAAATCTGAAGACCTGTTAACAAAAAAGCTACTTCCCTGCTTGATAAAGCTCAGCTGCCCTGGGATCAGTTCTTTTATGACAGCCCTGTTCCCTACCAGGACAATTTCGTTCTTTCAGACTACCTTTCTGGCCCTTGAAGGTGTTTGAATTTTCAACTTTTTCTCTCATATATTTTTATCTTATTTATCTTCTTGCCTAGAATTTACTATAAATTTGGGAGAAGAACAACAAGAAACATAGCAATAAAAATAAGTTATTCTTAAAGTAGCTGAGAATTATGTTTCTGAGGCTTGCACTTAGTCTAGATTAAGCAAGGTGTTTAAGAATCAAAACAATGCTTCTAATTCTAAAAAACATTCAAACATACTTACTATATGCTAGAAACTATATAATTAACTCATCTAATATTCATTTGGAAAGAAGAAATTCTTCATATTATTCACATTACAGAGTTGAGGAAACTCAGTGACAGAGAAATTGCTTTGGCCAAAGTCAAGATTCAATTCCAGAGCCAGGAGTCAGACTGGGAATCTCTTGACCTTCAACGCCTGGTTCAAAGCCCTAAAAATTCTAAAATGAGCTATTTGATTAGACTGTTTTTAAATGGAGCGGGGATGTATAGTCCTTCCTCCCCCGCCCCATGTCCTCTGCCTGCCTTTGTCTGTAGAAAAACCTTAATCACAGAATAAATTTAATCAGAGAAGTGAGAAGATGCAGAAAGAAAGGAAAGCAGTCAAACAGGACAAAATAATAGTTTATCCACTAAACAAGGACCTTTAGTTCCTTCTCAAGGTTTATGATAATATTCTGAGCCATCCCCTATGAGCTGTCTTGTACATACTGAAACCCCCACCAGCTGGAAATTTACTACATAATGACCACAATGTGGCCATTACATAAGTTATCACAATTTGGAGAACTGGGCCCAAAGAAATAGGAACAAATCCACCCAGAACTGAAGATAATCGTACCCAAAGCAATCAAGATGATGCTAATCAGACCTCTACATGACCAATTTCAAATGACTGTCAGAACTGACAGCTGTTTTTGCATGTAGCCCCCTCCCTCTGCCTATACACCCCTGAACCTCCCCTTTAAAAGTTGTTGAGCACTGACTGTCACTTTGGACGGCAGTCTGCCCTCTCTCCAATTTGGCAACCTCCAAAATAAAGAATACTTTCCTTTCTACCAACTTTCCTCTCCAGTGTTGACTTTCAAGTAGTGAGCAGCCAGACCCCACTTTTGGTAACAGTTTGGGTCAGTACTGCAAATAAGTGCTGCTTCCACTTTCTTCTCATCTCTTCCGTGGATTCTCCCACTAAGTAATATACACATGTGCATTTATTCTCTCTTCCATATCAGTCTTCTGGACAGCCTAAACTATTAGTTCACCAGCCTACATAGAATCAATTTTATATGAATCTCTTCTGTTGGCCCTCGGTATCAAGTGTCTTCATTATGATGATGTTTCCTTGGACTGAGTATGAATCAACTCTTAAAAAGGTTACCATCATCATTCTAAATATGTCTTAGAAAATCACCCTGTGTCAGCTCAACAAATGCTCATTGCTTTCAGAGAAACATCTCAATTCCTTGTGCCCTTCCTGAACAAGAGTCTGTGTTTCTCTCGTGTGTGCCTGCAGTCTGGATCACACACATTCAAACAAAACTCCTTTGCTGAGGACCTTTTTTCCTGGAACAACATTGAATGCATCATGTCAGGGTCCTGTTTCACAAAAATACTCAGTGGCATACTGTCCCTCTCACAATTTCTCTCTCCCTTGAACTTGGAGCAGCTGTTATCTATATAAATTACTTTGCCTAAAGTCAAGAGTTGAGTGAAGTGCAGATGCATTGCTACCCAGATTTCAAATTCTACAGTAGCAGCAGGTTTAGCATGTACTTGTTGCTGCTGCTGCTAAGTCACTTCAGTCGTGTCCGACTCTGTGTGACCCCATAGACAGAAGCCCACCAGGCTCCCCCGTCCCTGGGATTCTCCAGGCAAGAACACTGGAGTGGGTTGCCATTTCCTTCTCCAATGCATGAAAGTGAAAAGTGAAAGTGAGGTCGCTCAGTCGTGTCTGACCCTTAGCGACCCCACGGACTGCAGCCCACCAGGCTCCTCCGTCCATGGGATTTTCTAGGCAAGAGTACTGGAGTACAGAACAAAACAAATGTGCTAACCATCAGTGACTTTTTCTTTTGTTCCTGCCCTTTCAATTTGGGCAGAATTTGGGTACCAGAAGGAAATCCCTGTGGACGTTTTAATTCCAAAATGTCATTTCCTTAAGGATAAGGCATGTGTCTGTTTACCTTGTGCTAGATACAGAGATTGCTTGCTTAGGAATCTTATTTCATACACTATGAAATAATGCAGGTGGCACTAACTGGACATCTACAAAGTAAAATGGGGATTTTGTTATTGCTATTTTTCAGTCACTCAGTCATGTCTGACTCTTTGTGACTTCATGGATTCAAGTGTGCAAGGCTTCCCTGTCCTTCACTATCTCCCAGAGTTTGTTCAAACGCATGTCCATAGAATCGGTAATTCAATCCAACCATCTCGTACTCTGTTGTCCCTTTCTCCTCCTGCCTTCAATCTTTCCCAGCATCAGGGTTTTCCTATGGGTCGGCTCTTGGAATTAGGGGGCCAAAGTATTGGAGCTTCAGCATCAGTCCTTTCAAAGAATATTCAGGGCTGATTTCCTTTGGGATGGACTGGTTGGATTTCCTTGCATTCCAAGGGACTCTCAAGAATCTTCTACAACACCACAGTTCAAAAGCATCTATTCTTTGGTGCTCAGCTATCTTTATAGTCCAACTCTCACATCCATACATGACTACTGGAAAAACCATAGCTTTCACTAGATGAACCTTTGTTAAAGCAAATAAATGTCTCTGCTTTTTAATATGCTGTCTAGATTGATTATAACTTTTCTTCCAAGGATTAAGCGTCTTTTAATTGCAAGGTTTCAGTCACCATCTGCAGTGATTTTGGAGCCCCCCAAAATAAAGTCTCTCACTGTTTCCCAATCTATTTGCCATAAAGTGATGAGAAGAGCTGACTCATTTGAAAACACCCTGATGCTAGGAAAGATTGAAGGCAGGAGGAGAAGGGGACAGAGATAGTTGTATGGCATCACCAACTCAATGGACATGAGTTTGTGTAAGCTCTGGAAATTAGTGATGGAAAGGGAGGCCTAGCGTGCTGTAGTCCATGTGGTCGCAAAGACTTGGACACAACTGAGCAACTGAACTAAACTGAATTGATGGGACCAGATGCCATGATCTTAGTTTTCTGAATATTGAGTTTCAAGCCAGTTTTCACTCTCCTCTTTCACTTTCATCAGGAGGCTCCTTAGTTCTTTTTAGCTTTCTGCCATAAGGGTGGTGTCATCTGCATATCTGAGGTTATTGATATTTCTCCCGGCAATCTTGATTCCAGCTTGTGTTTCTTCCAGCCCAGCATTTCTCGTGATGTACCCTACATACAAGTTAAATAAGCAGGGTGACAATACACAGCTTTGATGTACTCCTTTCCCAATTTGGAACCAGTCTTTTGTTCCATGTCCAGTTCAAACTGTTGCTTCCTGACCTGCATACAGGTTTCTCAGGAGGCAGGTCAGGGGGTCTGGTATTCCCATTTCGTTCAGAATTTTCCACAGTTTGTCATGACCCACACAGTCAATGTCTTGGCATAGTTAATAAACCAGAAATAGATGCTTTTTCTGGAGCTCTCTTGTTTTTCCATGATCCATCGAATGTTGGCAATTTGATCTCTGGTTCCTCTGCCTTTACAAAATCCAGCTTGAACATTTGGAGCTCACAGTTCATGTACTGTTGAAGCCTGGCGTGGAGGATTTTGAGCATTACTTAGCATGTGAGATGAGTGCAATTGTGCGGTAGTTTGAGCGTTCTTTGGCATTGCCTTTCTTTGGGATTGGAATGAAAACTGACCTTTTCCAGTCCTGTGGCCACTGCTGCATTTTCCAAATTTGCTGGCATATTGACTGCAACACTTTCACAGCATCATCTTTTAGGATTTGAAATAGCTCCACTGGAATTCCATCACCTCCACTAGCTTTGTTCGTAGTGGTGCTTCCTAAGGGTCACCTGACTTCTCATTCTAGGATGTCTGGCTCTAGGTGAGTAATCATACCATTGTGATTATCTGGGTTGTGAAGATCTTTTTTGTATAGTTCTTCTGTGTATTCTTGCAAATTCTTCTTAATATCTTCTGCTTCTGTTAGGTCCCTACAATTTCTGTCATTTATTGTGCCCATCTTTGCATGAAATATTCCCTTGGTGTCTCTGATTTTCTTGAAGAGATCTCTAGTCTTTCCGATTCTATTGTTTTCCTCTATTTCTTTGCATTGATCACTGAGGAAGGCTTTCTTATCTCTCCTTGCTATTCTTTGGGACTCTGCATTCAAATGGGTATACCTTTCCATTTCTCCTTTGCTTTTCACCTCTCTTCTTTTCACCACTATTTGTAAGGCTTCCTCAGACAGCCATTTTGCTTTTTTTGCATTTCTTTTCTATGTGGATGGTCTTGATCCCCATCTCCTGTACAATGTCATGAACCTCCATCCATAGTTCTTCAGGCACTCTGCCTATCAGATATAATCCCTTGAATCTATTTGTCACTTCCTCTGTGTAATCCATGTCTGTTAGCTCCTTACTGTTTCTATCCTTTATTATGCCCATCTTTGCATGATATGTTCCCTTGGTATCTCTAATTTCTTGAAGAAATCTAGTCTTTCTCATCTATTCTTCTCTATTTCTTTATATTGTTCTCTTAAGAAGGCTTTCTTATCTCTCCTTGCTATTCTTTAGAACTCTGCATTTAGTTGGGTGTATATTTTCCTTTCTCCTTTGCTTTTACTTTTCTTCTTTTCTCAGCTATTTATCAGGCCTCCTCAGACAACCATTTGCCTTATTTCTTCTTTCTTGGGGATGGTTTTGATCTTCCCCTCCTGTACAGAGTTATGAACCTCCATCCTTAGTTCTAGTTCCCAAAATAAAAATGGCAAGCTAATACAATCAAAATAAACATATAGGAATGTGGTTGGGTATAAATATCAATATACAAAATCAATAATGTTCCTATAGAGCAATAATAACCAATTAGACCATGTGATAACAAGAAAAGAATCCTATTCATCAACAAAAGCAGCAAAACATCTAGAAATTAATATCAATGACTGTAAAAAGGAAAATTAAAAAATTTACCTTGACTCATTTAGCATAGATGGAACATGCTTTGATATAATTTAGCAATGTATAGTTATTCTCTTTAATGCAATAAAATCCCAGAGAATAATACAAGAAAAATTATTTTCATATAACATAAAAAGCTAATTCTAAGAACCATAGAGAAAATAATTATTAATAGTTAACAGAGTGTTAAGAAAAGGAATCAGCTGTCCTTGTTGGGGGGGGCAGAGAGGGATGTTCTGTTCAATATTAAAATATACCCTATAAGTGTGATGTTGAAACAGGACCTGGAAAGAAAACTACATAAATAAAACAGAGCAGGAAACTCCAAAACATATTTTTCTTTCTTTTTTTTCAATATCTTTTTAATTTTTTTAAACATCAAAAACATTTGCATTGGAATATATGCAATTAACAATGTTGTGATATTTTCAGGTGAACTGTGAAGGGACTCAGCCGTACATATACATGTCCATTTCCCCCCAAGCCCCCACCCATCCAAGCTGGCACATAACATTGAGCAGAGTTACATGTGCTATACAGTATGTTTATGTTGGTTATCCATTTCAGAAACACATTCTGTATATAGAGAGATTTCATACCTTATTTTATATATATATATATATATATATTGGAATTCTAAGTAGCTTGGGAGAAAAAGAACTATGAAATAAATGGAGATAGAAATAATATTTTGGAAAACAAAGTTACAATACTACCTCAAAAACATCAAACAATTTCCAAGTGCAATAAAGACATAAAAATAGTAGCAAACAAAACAATTACATAAACAAAAACTAAAAATATTAGTAAAATACAATATAGCAGTTTGAAATCATATGCGATTTATACTGACATTCTATGTTTCCCATGAAGGAAACACCACGCATTATTATTATTTGTGTATTTAAGCAGAACTTTCCTGGTGGCTCAGACGGTAAAGTGTCTATCAATGTGGGAGACCTGGGTTCGATCCCTGGGTTGGGGAGATTGCCTGGAGAAGGAAATGGCAGCCCACTCCAGTACTCTTGCCTGGAAAATCCCATGGATGGAGGAGCCAAGTACAGGCTACTGTCCACGGGGTCGCAAAGAGTCGGACACGACTGAGCGATTTCACTATTATTATGTATCCCATGGTATATATTAAGCAAAAATGAAAAAAAAAAACAAAACTAGCAAGCACACTGTGGTATAACACACGTAAGTATACTGCTTATGTATAAAAGAAAAAAAAAAGTGAAAATACTGAAAGTGTTCATTAGTCAGTTGTGTCTGTTTGCAACCCCATGACTGTAGTCTGCCAGGCTATTCTGTCCATGGAATTCTCTAGGCAAGAATACTAGAGTGGGTTGTCATTCCCTTAGCCAGTGGATCTTCCCAACACAGAATGTAACCCAGGTCTCCTGCATAGCAGGCAGATTCTTTACTGTTTGAGCCAGCAGGGAAGCCTTGCTTATGTAAACACACAAATAATACTGCATGGTGTTCCCTTCGTGTACTTAAATGTATGTGTCTACCTCTAATGAGGCCAGGACAGTGTCACAATGGCCTAATATCAGTTGTCTCTAGGAAGAGCACTAGGATTATTATTGAATAATTTTATAGCAAACGTATTTGTGTACTGACTGAATAATTTAAAATAAATTTTCATTTATTATGTGTATTATGCATAATGAATCTGATCTTTTTTGAGTAATTTAAAAATTATTTATTTCAAGTTTCAAAAAAAAAAAAACCACCTTGCTATATCTAGAATCATGTATATCTGTAAAAATCCTTTATTAATCTATGTGTTATTTAGACATTAGCAAACTTCTTTCCCAGAATCAGCATGTTTGTGCCTGGAGTGTGGATTGGAGTGTATATGTAATATTCATTTTGGTTTTCTGTAAAGGTTTTTCGTTTTTTTTTTCCCCAAGACCACAAGCCAAAAATAAGCATTTGCCTTCTTTTTAGCAGAACGGTGACAGGGCACAAGATTTTGCCCAGTAGAGTGGTATATGGATACTGCATGGAAATCCCCATGTAGTTATTATTTATAATTCAGGGTAAGAAGAAGGAAACAAGCAAGCACTTGAATTATTCCTGTTTCTGTTGCCCACAGAATTGCGGAGCAGCAGCGACAACTCCCACCACAGTTCTAGGTGGTTGATTTAGTGGTCCAACTGTCTTCCCAAAGAATTCTCTGAAGTACTGTTTGCATCTCATCTGGAGACACCCCTGAGAGAACATCATTTGATGGGGCAAGCATCTGCAGCAACACGGATGGACTTGGAGATTTTCATACCAAGTGAGGTAAGTCAGAGAGAGAAGGACAGATACCCTATGATATCACCGATACATGGAGTTTGAAAAAAATGACAGAAATGAGCTTATTTAAAAAACAAAAATAGACACACAGACCAGGAAACGAAATTATGGTTACCATGGGGGGCAGGGGGGAGGAATAAATTAGGAGGTTGGGATTAACATATACACACTACCCTATGTAAAACTGGAGAAGGGCATGGCAACCCACTCCAGTATTCCTCCCTGGAGAATTCCATGGACAGGGGAGCTGGGCTGGCTGTGGTCCATAGGGTTGCAAAGAGTTGGACAAAACTGAGTGACTGACTAAACGACAACAGCGATATGTAAAATAGATAACCAACAAGAACCTACTGTGTAGCACAAGGAACTCTACTCAGTACAGTGTAATAATCTACGTGGGAAAAGAATCTAAAAACAGAGTGGACATGTGTATATGTATAACTGAATCACTTTGCTGTACACCTGAAAATAACACAAAATTGTCTATCAACTACACATGTCAATGTATGGCAAACCAACCAATATAATATTGTAAAATAATCAGCCTCCAATAAAAAATAAATAAATAAAAATTTAAAAATATATATATATAATAAATTTAAATTAAAAAAGTAAAAAATGTTCTCTCAAATGATTTTAAAAAGAAGATGATGAGGCAGGAAAGTCCACCATAATCCTAATCAGAGTCTGGAATGGCAACATGAGCCATTTTGACTAAAATGATCATCTCCCATCTCATAAAAAGGAGAGTCAATTCACCCCTCACTGTTCTTCCTTCTGCCACAGTTTTTAAAGATGAAGTATCACCAGTAAAGCCACTATCAAAAACAGTCTTAAACCAACTTCTTGCAAGAGCCACTGGAAAAGAAATATCATATAAGCCCCAGGTCTTTTCTAGAGTCAGCCAGAGAAGCTACTCACTTCTTCCAGACTGGCTGCCAGGCCAAGTCATTACCTGACTGACAGCAGTTTCAGGGTTGCCTGGATGTTAGGGCCCCTGGAAATCACTCTGATTAGTTTTCTCCAGGGAGACCCTGCTGAGAACAGAGATTACCTCAAAAGTTGAACCATAGGCCCAGTCAAAGAAATAAGTCAATAAAGTTAAAGCTGTAATTATAAGCTTTAAGAATTTTCCCTACTAGTCCCAACCACCCCAAAGTGATTTTATGGTGAAGCCCAGGAGACCTTGAAATACAAAAAGAGCCTACAATTCACTAAAAGAATAGTAGCAAGAGTAATTCAATGCAAACAGTTCTCACAATCCAATATACAAACATTGTTGTGACATTTTGATGCAACTGTGCAGTTATCACTTTGGGGTCCTGTCTTATTCCAGCTTCCTTTGTGGAAGTGGTGGCTGCCATGTGACTAGGGACACATCATCAACTCTTTCTTATCAGCAAAAATAAGTTGAAACTTGGAAATAAAGCAAAAAAATCATAGATGACATTTGTCCAGTGGAGATGCAGGTAATTTCTTTCCAGTGTAACAGACACCTCCAAAGATGGCATGGTGAGCAAGAGCTTCATGTCTAATCTCACAACTTTATCCTTTCTTTGTTGTTAAATCCCCCACACCATATCCTAGCTTTTTAGATGTTCTCTGAACTGGTCATGACATCTTAAAGGCTTCCTCATTAATTAATGAGTGATATAAAATCTTTGCACGTGTTCATTTTCTATTTGCCTGAGACTCATGATTTTAGCTTTTGGAAGATTAAATTTTAACACGTATAACTAGTATCAGTTAAAAGGGTGCTGTTCATCATTAGAAAGTATGAAACTGTTACAGAAAGATCTTAACCCCACAATACATAATACCTGGGATAAATAATGATAATAAGATATTTAAAGAACTTTTAGTCTTTTGTATCATCAATGAAGAGGAGTCTGCCGGGTAAATTGAGGGTAGTTTGAGGGAAACTCAAACTCAAACCCATCCTAGTTTGAGGGAAAAGACCATTGTAAGACTATGAGTCAGGGACTTCCTTGGTAGTCCCATGGTTAAGACTCTGTTTCCAATGTAGGAGACGTGTGTTCAATTCCTGGTCCAGTATTTAAGATTCCACATGCCAGGCCACCAAAAATGAGAGAGAGTATGAATCACAACAATACAAACTTGACTCTAAAGGAATCCATTAACTTAAACGGCGCTTTTAAGAAGAAAATGGGAAAAGAGTAGATAATATTTTATGGTTAATGCTTGGGAGGAATGAAAAATAAATTTCTTAAATCAAAGAAAATTACTTTGATTTTAAAAAGTGTGTATATGTGTGTGTCTCTGTGTATATTTTGCACAATAAATCCATATCATTCTGCCACTGCTAGGGTTCTCTAACAAACAGGCTTGAGATGAAATTAAAGAGGCACAGTGTATTTTAGGGGGAACCTTTAGGAAACACATCTTTGATCCAGAGGGGAAAGAAGCATAAATGGGCAGAGAAGAGGGCTCTGGGACAGGTCTGACCATCTAGAACAGCCCCACGGAGAGTGGTGGAGCAAGAAAAATTGATCAGAGATTTGCTTCCTTGGGCCAAAAAGGTTGGGTCTTTGTACCCTGGAGTCAATTGACTGTTGTCTGGGTGTATCTCAGCAGCAGGTGCAGTACCTGAAAAGACAGACAGAGAGAGACTGTCTTCCAACAGCGCTCCCAGTGCAGAGCCTTCTTGAATGGGTACTTGGGCAGCACATCCCAGAGGCCTCCCTCAGGTTCCTCAGCCTCTCTACACATCACAGGTGGGGCCTGAGATGACCCTTAATCTTTAGCCTGAGACATGGATGATGAAGCAGGAAGTTGAATTAAAACATGGCACTTTTCACCTCTTCTACAGAATTGCCTTCCCCAACACAAGTGGCGCTGAAGCCAAATTCTTTTCTCTCTGAATCAGAAGAAATTTGGTACTACAATGAGACTAGAGTGTAAATCTGTCAGTCACATGTTCAGAGGGTTTGATGATGTCTTCTTCCGCTCCATCAGTCTCCTCCAAGGCTTTCTTCTCTCTTCTTCTTAGTCATCAGCTTTGTTGCCAGAGCCTTGCAGATAAGAAACAAGTTATAGACAGCATTGCAGCATCAGCATGCCTGGCTGGGTCCATTCTTTTAGAAACTGAAGCTTCCATGGACGTCCTAGTTACATAAGCTCACTAGTGTCTTGGCTTTGGAAAAGACAAGCAGCTTCTCATTTCCCTCAGTTTAGGTCCTTGAGTGTCCAGAAAGGTCTTATTTCTTATAAATAAGACCTTATTTCTCAGAAAGGTCTGGCTTGAGTTCCTTTTTATAACTATCACCCTAGCTCCACATAAACAGTGCTGTATTAATGTTTTGTTTCTTTACTTAGTTACAGATTTTGATGACCGGAGGTGCCAGGGTAATCAGAATGACTGATTTCATCATTGAGTTTTGTTGTGGTCCAAATCTCAGGGTTTTTCTCCCTGGGCTGCCTGAGAAAAATGATGCCATGTTGTACTTTTCTTTAAAAACACAAAGATGGTGTGCTTTGAGATATGTTTTCTCAAAGGCAGAATTAAAAATTTAAACAGTGAAACTGAATAAGAAAAGTCTACATTCTTCATCAATGGCCCATTAACAATCCAATGCGGCCAGTATGTGACAAAATGAGCTTCAGTTAAAGTTTCAGAGATTGTTGATAAGCATTTCCAAAAGGGCTTTGGAATATTAGGAGCAGAAAATAAAAACTAACATGGGCTTCAGGGTGGGTTTAACAATGCTCAACAACTTCTATATGAGACAACATGCAGTATAAGGGATCATTTGCTTTTTTGTTTGTTTCTTTTTCCCTTTTGGCCATGCTGCACAGCATTCAGGATCTTAGTTCACCAACCAGAGATTGAGCCCCTGCTCCATGCATTAGAAGTGCAGTGTCTTAACCATTGGACTGTCAGGGAAGTCACTGAAAGAGTCATTTAATCATTTACTTCTCTGTAAATAAAAAGAACTAGTGTTTTTTTTTTTTTTTTAAAGTATGTTCAAGTTCTAAGAATCTGATTTTGTGGCGCATATATGGTGTTGGGGAAGAAAAAAGCAAGAGGAAGCAGGTGGCTCTTGTTTCTTTCTTTATCGTAGAAGCACTGAAGAAGCAAAGCATTCATGGGACTTGCCTGCTGGTGTACTGAGGTCTGCTATGAACTTCTTTTCTTTCTTTTTTTTTCTTTTGAGGCATTTTTTTTATTTATTTATTTTTTGGTAATTAATTTATTTTTTATTGGAGGCAAATTATTTTACAAGTGAATCAGGACACCTCCTCTTATTGAAATATTACAAGAAATATTAGAAATCTTGTATTATATTTTTTGCTAAAATGATTCAAGCATATTTGACATATTTAGCTTTGAAAAAAACTTTTGGTAAATCAAACCTTATCACCAGAAAGTACAGGATGTAGAAAGACAATGATATCGTCTCAGCATTGACATCCTCCACACAATGGATTTATGTAACAAATATGCTTAAAGGTGATTTTCTAGTTCTTCCTTAATGTGAAAAGGATATATATCTCCTCCTAGGAAGACATACATCTTTTCTGATAGAAAACTCTTCTGGTCTGTGTCAGGGAAGCCATCCTTGTGGGGCACTCTGAACAGTAAATGTAAGTGACTATTCCACAGAGAGACTCTGGCAGCACAGAGTGTCAGGGCACAGAGCAAATGAGCACTGCTTTGCCTGCCTTCACCGCTGATCTCACCAGGTTTGACATGCTTCATCTGAAAATAGGAATAATAATTCCCAACTGGTGTGGAAGCAGGCACAGCACAGAGGGGCAGGGGGAGACTCTGCAACTTTATGATTTACCAAGTCAGTGTGATATTTTCCCCAAGGAGTTCTAAGTGGAAGTTACTTCCATTTATTTTGATACAAATAAAGCAGCTGAGCCAAAAAGAAAAGGAAATAAAGGTTCATGAAAGGCCAAAAAGGTAAGAAGTAAAGTAACACAAAATAAGACTCATAGTCTCACAGCTCTACAAAGTGTCTAGTCTATAATTCCAACATATTGGGAAAGATGAGATGTCAGATTTGGGGACAATGAGATATTTTCCTTGCTGTTACATACACACAGGCATGAGGGTAAGGATAATTTTCATGTCTAACATACACATGGAGATGATAGTATATCCACAAGTTGTAAGAGTTCCATTACCACACTCATCAATTTCATTCTGCAAATAAAGACAATGAGTCCATTTAGGCTAGTTGCTTTCCTACTAGTGTCCCAAGCTCTGATGGCAGTTGACCTGGAGTTCACACCTAGATCTCTTCGTTTCATTTTTAGTAAAAGGTGCTACTTTTTAAATTTCTCTTGCCTCATCCTCATATTGACTTAAAAAGCTAGTGCGTGCACGCTAAGTCACTCAGTTGTGTCTAATTCTTTGCGACCCTATGGACTGTTAGCCCATGAGGCTCCTCGGTCCATGGGATCCTCCAGGTAATATTGGAGGATCCCATGGACAGAGGAGTGAGGAATAACAAAAGATAGGGATTATGCAGCCAAGAGTTTTAAAGCAGAAACAATCCCAGCCTTGCAGCGTTCATCTCAGAAGCTCATGTTATGAAATTTCTCCTACTCTATTCAAAAAATGCCACCACTGAAATGGCATGGTTGCAACCATCATTAACTACCAGGGAAATAAAAGTCTGCAGTTACAATATTGATTCTGGGAATCCAGCATGCATTGACTTAGGTATCAGCACTTCAGCGTTTCACATTCCAATGACAGGAGCATTGCTAAGAGGTGCATCCATTCTATAAAATTCAATCTGGTACTTAGGAAGCACTCATGGGCACAACAGCAATATCAGTGATTACCATGCTGAACAACACTCTGTTTTGATTGAAAGATCCTTCAGTGGTTAAAGGTGTCTAGACAGACATATCCAAATGAATATTTAAGTACTGTCACATTCAATCTATCCAGTTAACCAACTGATAACCAACAAGGACCTACTATATAGCACCAGGGACTTATACTCAATATTTGTAATAACTTATATTCAGAAAAGAATCTGAATAAGAATGATTATATGGATATGTATAATGGTGTCACTTTGCTATACATTTGAAACTAACATGACATTGTAATTCAACTATACTTCAATTTTAAAAATTAAAGAAAAGAAGCACACAGCTATCATAGTTTTTCTGCCTAGCAAGTATAAAAATCCAGTGACAAGATTTCTGAATGATAGAGAAAGGAATTCATCATTTTTCTTCTCTAGCTAAGTAGCGTTGTTTTTTTTTTTTTTTTTAAACCACTGAACCATACAAAATGGAAATACCAGGACTTCATTTTTTTTTTTCCACCCAACCTTTTTAAGCAGACTGAACATTAAACAGCAAAATTCAAACCAAAAGACTAAACTGACCTTCAACGGCACTTTTTCTTCTTCAAGTATATTAAGCCAAATTCAATAAAGCAGAGTAACATCTGAGATGGAACTTATTAGAAAGAAACATAACAGAAGCAGGTGCTCTTGCTGTAGCTGACCTTGGCAGCAGCTCGAGCAAAGTGTCTCCTCCAGACCCATAGACAAGCTCTTATTCACTGCATTTGTGATCAATTTAATAGAAATGTCTAGAGATTAAAACCTGCAAGAAACACAGCTGCCTCTTTTCACTTTCAACTTGCACAAAGTTTATCACATTTTCAAGCTGTATGATAATTTCATAACTACATGAAATTTGCATGAAGGGATTGAAAAATTCCATCTTCATACACACTTTTCAACCAGAAAGATTCATCAATATAGTCTGAAGATAAATTAAACTTTGGCATGGAATATAATTTATGAAAATTGCAAAGTACTTGAATTGATTATACCAAAAAAGACATTAAATCTTGATGACTAGCAAACTTATTCAGAGCAATAAAATGTTATGTTTAAATAGAATTAAGACATCAATATAAATTAAAAATATACATTTTAATAGTAAATCATATCACTTATGTAGGTTAATTAAATGAATGCCTTTTCATCATCATTCATAAAAGTGTTCTTAATCACTTATGTCTTAGCTTCTGCTGAATATGTAAAACATGATAGATGAAGAAAGAAATATGATTACTGTTGGAAAGACAGATTACATATTCTGTTCCTTCTTTTCTTTTAGTTGGTGTGCTCTTAGTGACAACTTTCCTCAGAGTTAAAAGTGCACAGAATCGGATTTCAAGAAAGCAATTAAGATACAACCATTGATAGCTGATGACATTTCATTACTAGTAGTAAAGCTATACAGTGTGAGCTGATAAAATAAATGCATACGGAAAGAAACTTAAATCTGTATACTGGCAAATTTTGGAACTTATTGGTACTACTGTTCTAAGCATCGGAACTTCAAGTTTCAGATAAAAGCAGTGTCTTGGCTTTGATAATAATACAATATACCTAACATTTGCAGCTCTGTTTTGTACTTTAAACCTGTATGTGCCCTGCTCAACTTAATTTCAAAGAATCCCTCCTAAATTATAGCAATAATGTGAACCTTTCTTTTCCTATCTGGACTAATGTGGTGAAATTCTTCCTATTTCTGTCTCTCTGTCTCCACAACACACACACACACACGCACACACACACAGTGAGCACTTGAAAAAGATGTTTTATTGCATAAGTCATATTTCAATTCCCACCATCCAACAAGGAACCTGATTTGTTTTTTATATTCACAATATTTATGGAATGAATGAATGAAAGGCTTAGTGAAAGATGTCTGAGGCCCCAGGCCCTATTGCCAGCAGTGGCAGTCAGCTCAGATGGGCAACTTATCTAAAGGTTGATTCTGAGTCTCAAGGAGGGAATGATCAGTGGAGACCAGGCTATTTTTCTGTGCAAGTATCAGGCAGCCACCTAAGGAATGTGATTTCTGGGAGTATTAAAGAAGCTCTTAGCTTAAAAACCAATAGTTCCCTCCCCTGCCATATTGTTGATTCCCCAAATCCCTTGAAGATGCTGTAACATATATCATCAAAAATCATCAGGAGTTAGGTGTCACTAAGAAAGGTGAATGGTAGCCCACTGACAGAGTCAACATCTGAAAAGGTTTAAATAGCTTACACTGCTTTTTCTGAGAGTATATTGTGATTATAAGGATGAAAAATAATAGGAGTCCCTAGACATCTGAAGATACAATATGAACAAGGAGAAAAGACATAAAAAGAGTCTGAGACCCCGGCAAACTTTGGTAAGCAGTGACAATCTTTCATTCTTGAAGCTAATGAATCTAGACAGGAAGAATTTGTAAAATTACATCTGTAATTATAAATGTTTTATGAAATATTGTAATCATTTTTCAGGTCTAAAATAAAATAGTAATACTCCTTGGGCCCTCTACTACTGTGGTCATGCAGGGTTTTTAGCACAAAGGGCACCTTAAGATGTCCCCTACCTACAAACAGCTGGCTGTTGAGCTGTAACCGGAAATGGCCCTCTTCTGAGGTCTCCCTGGTCATCCTCGGGAGGTTGTCCACTTGGAGCGAGGTCTCCTTGAGGTTCCTCTCAGCCCGGATGTAATGCCATTGGTTGTCATTCAGAGGAGAAGGAGACTGGACTATGAGCTCTATGGGGCCATTCCCAACATCAATGGCAAAAGTGATCTCAGAAGGAGCTGAAACAAAAAATGGAAACAGGTAGAAATATGAATGGAGTTGTCAGTGCATTTAGGACACAAGCATATTCTGAGCGAATGGTAAAACAATTAAAAATGCTAGGTAGGGAGGACTTCAGTTGAAATCCCTGCAGTATTGAAATTTCCACTGATAGTAATAACTACCAACTACTAAATCCCAAGCTCCATCTTTTTCCTTCATTGGTTCTCACTGAAAATTCAGGAAATAGAATAGCGACCAGGGCCACTGATGCCAATCTGATAAAATACACCAGTGCCAAGGTGCTAGATTTTCTGGATCTGTTCTGACTTCACTTGTGTGCTCATTGATAGCTATAGATCCTGGCTTAGCTTAGAAGACACCCTCCTGCAGAGAGAAGAGCACACTCTGGAAAGTCCACTGCTTTGTTTATTCATTGTGTGTATTATAATAATGCATTTCATATATTTATAACATTATTATATGTATTATATATTATTATTCTGTAATGTATTATTTTTTTCAATACATATGATACAAGCATTCATGCTATCCCTGAATTTTTTTCAAAATGAGGCTTGGAAATTTTAAGTGCCTGTCTGCATCACCGGAAATGGCAGTATCTAGGTCAAATATAAATCTCCCCCTCAACTTCCCACACAGGGACTTTCTTCATGACTCTTTCTACCCTTCTAAAATAATCTGCTTATTGTATAGGACAAGAAGCAGCTGTTGGATATAATGCTACCTATGATGATGATGATGATGATGATGATGATGATAATGATAGGAAGATAATAGTGGTGGTCATGAGAGTGGCAGAGGTGGTGGTAATGATGGTTATGATGGTGGTGAGGATAGTGGTGATGGTCATACTGGTGAGGATAGTGGTGGTGATGATGACAGTGGTGGTAATAATGGTTGAAAGGATAGTGGTGATGGTCATACTGGTGAGGATGGTGGTGGTCGTGGTTGTGGTGGTGGTGACGATGATACTATCATCCCTGAAAAACAAAAAGAAGTAGCAGCAGCACAGTACACACAGTGAACTCTGCTGAGCACTTTTCTAAGCACTGACCATAGATGCTCTCATTTTAATCCTCAGAACAACTCTATGAAAAAAATATCATTTTTAATTTCCATTTCATGGGTAAGAAAATGAAAGTAGAAATAATTTGCTCAAAGATTCCTCAGTAATTAGAATCTTCATCATTTTCCTCTAATTTAGTATATCTTCTTGTATTTTCTGTTATTATGTAAGAAATCTACATTTGAAGGATGTGGAGAAACAAATAATAAATTGAATTTGAGGGAAAGACAGTCCCCTTTCTGGAACAGGATCCTTCATATTCCAGACCTTCCTTTCTTCTCAGAACCTTTTGACAGCCCCCCCTTTTTTACTGTTGAAATAGGACATGTGTATTTCTTTGACAAGATCATCAACTAACAGATCTGAATTTTCAGCAATACAAAAGGTAAAACATCACCCTGAATCATACCTTCCTCAACCTTTAAATTTTAATAGAAAGAGGACCTTGATAAAGAAGATTTCAATATGAGGATGTCAAGTAGCAGAGAATTTTATTTTGGGCTCCTGGTGAATGTGAACCATGACCCCAAAGAGAGGCAATAAGAAAAAAGGTTTAAAAATGAGATTTGAGGGCTTCCCTAGAGGTCTTGTGGTTAAGAATCTGCCTGCGAATGCAGGGGACAGGAGTTTGATTCTTTCTCTGGGAAGATCCCACATGCCATGGAACAACTAAACCTGTGCCACATGACTACTGAGCCAGTGCTCTAGAGCCTGTGAGCCACAACTACTGAAGCCCATGCTCCACAACAAGAGAGGCTACCACAATAAGAGGTCCACTCCACACAATGAAGACCCAGCAAGCCGAAACATAAACAAATGAATAAACATTTTTTAAAAAAATGGGATTTGAGACATAGACTCTGGAGCCATCATAACCTAAGGCAAGTTTTCAAGCTCATTACTTCTTAGTCTTCTCGTTTGTAAAATGAGAACATTACCTCTTAGTCATCACCTTTGTAAAATGAGAATATTATCACTTAGTCTTCTCCTTTGTAAAATAAGAAAAAAATATTAACTAGTTGTCAGGTTGTTTATAAATTCATCCTGACAAAGTTGCTAGAACTGTGCCTGACATGTAGGATGAACTCAACAATAATAGTTATTGTTATCAACATGACTCATCAACCCAGATCAATCATCTTTGCCTCATAAATCTATGCATTAAAGGAAACAGAATTGAAGGGAACAAATCTGATTCAACAATGAAAAAATTAAATAAGAACAAAGTTGTCCCATTGATCCACTTCCTGTTTCTTATCAGGCCACCACTGCCACCTTGAAGCTCTGCTCATCCAGAGACCAAATAAACGATTACTGAGAGGGTGAAGATAAATGCATTTCTCTTTAAAAACACAGGTAAGGACTGGTGAGACTGATGGGGAGGGCTGCTAAAGATTTTGCTAAAAGCCTTTCTGCAAAGCTGATCTTGTGGATATTAACTTCCACACAGACAGCACATCTTTGTGGAGGGCTGGCTGCACAACTCTGCTCTCCACCCCCTGCCATCTTTAACTCCACGTTATGTTTCCAGACTGTGCTTATCTCTACTTCAACGTTTATCCCTCTGTTGTATAATGATCTGTTTATGGTCTGTCTCCTAGCTAGTCTGCAAACTCTAGATGAATACCTCATTTATTGGAAAACCAGAACCTAGGACTGGGCCTTGTATACAGGAAGTTCTCATCAAACTAAAATTTCATTCATTAAAATGTTACACTAAACATACTACATCCAACTTTGCAATTTTCTTATTTTTTTTAATTTTACATCAAGATATTAGGTCCTTAAAAAACTTTTAAAATTATTATTATTTAACTTTATTCAAGTCACTACTAAAGATCAACTATGTTCAACTCATTCCTAGAACTAGGGAAGAATCAGTGAAATGCAAAAATAATAGCCAACATTTACTGAGTGCTTACCATGATCCAGTCACTTTGCTAAGCACTTTTCATTAATCAACTCATTACAGTCCTATGAGAAAGGAGGGAACTGATCCACAGATAACTGAGAAATTACTCCAACCCAGAGTTGGCAGAGCTGGTATTTAAATCCCGGTGATGTGTCTCTGGAGCTCACTTTTTAACCCACTTGTCCTGTGACAAATCTTCCATCCTCAAAACCTATGCAAGCCCTACCTGGACAGTCAAATCTGGATATAAATCAATATAATACAGGTTCCTCAAAAAAACTGAATGAAATAAAAAAGTAAATACATGGTGATACATCCAACATTGGCTAGTGACTTGGTGGACTGGATACTTGAAACCAACGTGAACTAGCTCTTATTTTCTGAGGGGATAGACATAGCCCAGTGGCCCAAGACTAAAAAGCTGGTGGCCCTGTGGTAGCATCACCTCTATCATTAATTTACCTTCCTGCCTCTCCTTCTCCCAACAGTCTGAGAGATATCCTCCCTCGTTGTTTATACCATAAGGTTCAAGACAAAGTCAAGGAGTAACTTGAATTTTAAGTTGGGTTTTTACCAAAGCAAACTTGTGCTAAGCAGAGACAAATGAAACAAAATGAGCTCATGGTGTACTTGAGAGAAGACTGGCAAAGAAGGGGCATGTCAAGTGGAGGAAAGTGCCATACATGAGCAATTGAATATCGAGTACTCCTAAGCGAATAGAAGAAACTTCTAAAGCTTCTGTACAAAGCCCTTGCTTCCTTGAACTGTGACACCATCAGTTCAGTTCAGTTCAGTTCAGTTGCTCAGTCTTGTCCGACTCTTTGCAACGCCATGAATCGCAGCACGCCAGGCCTCCCTGTCCATCACCAACTCCCAGAGTTTAC
This sequence comes from Moschus berezovskii, assembly GCF_049115385.1. NCBI lineage: Eukaryota > Metazoa > Chordata > Mammalia > Artiodactyla > Moschidae > Moschus > Moschus berezovskii. The sequence goes on from NC_142461.1 coordinate 60,061,334, forward strand.
ACAAACTCATGTCCATCGAGTTGGTGATGCCACCCAGCCATCTCATCCTCTGTTGTCCCCTTCTTCTCCTGCCCCCAATCCCTCCCAGGATCAGGGTCTTTTCCAATGAGTCAACACTTTGCATGAGGTAGCCAAAGTATTGGAGTTTCAGGTTCAGCATCAATCCTTCTAATGAACACCCAGGACTGATCTCCTTTAGGATGGACTGGTTGGATCTTCTTGCAGTCCAAGGGACTCTCAAGAGTCTTCTCCAACACCAAAGTTCAAGAGCATCAATTCTTCAGCGCTCAACTTTCATCACAGTCCAACTCACATACATACATGACCACTGGAAAAACCATAGCCTTGACTAGACAGACCTTTGTTGGCAAAGTAATGTCTCTGCTTTTTAATATGCTATCTAGGTTGGACATAACTTTCCTTCCAAAGAGTAAGCGTCTTTTAATTTTATGGCAGCAATCACCATCTGCAGTGATTTTGGAGCCCCCCAAAATAAAGTCTGACACTGTTTCTTCATCTATTTGCCATGAAGTGATGGGACCAGATGCCATGATCTTAGTTTTCTGAATGTTGAGCTTTAAGCCAACTTTTTCACTCTAGTCTTTCACTTTCATCAAGAGGCTTTTTAGTTTCTCTTCACTTTCTTCCATAAAGGTGGTGTCATCTGCATATCTGAGGTTATTGATATTTCTCCAGGCAATCTTGATTCCAGCTTATGCTTCTTCCAGCTCAGTGTTTCTCATGATGTACTCTGCATATAAGTTAAATAAGCAGGGTGACAATATACAGCCTTGACGTACTCCTTTTCCTACTTGAAACCAGTCTTTTGTTCCATGTCCAGTTCTTATTATCGCTTCCTGACCTATATATAAGTCTCTGAAAAGGCAGGTCAGATGGTCTGGTATTCCCATCTCTTTCAGAATTTTCCACAGTTTATTGTGATCCACACAGTCAAAGGCATTGGCATAGTCAATGAAGCAGAAATAGATGTTTTTCTGGAACTCTCTTGCTTTAGACCACTGCTAACATTTGGTCACAAAGAGTCAGACACGACTGAGCAACTGAACTGAGCTGAACTGAACATTTGTTCACTGCTGAATCTAACCAGAAATAAAGTACTTAGTCACATGCCCTGGTACCAGTGAATTCCCATTCTTGTGTTTACCAGTTTAGAGTGAATTTTTTTTTAATTATAGTCAAATATGTCTGATTGACATATGGGTGCCACCAATTCCATCTTGCATAAATAAGCAACGAAGAGATGAAGAAGTTCCTCACAATTTAGAGTTCGAGAAACAGAAATTAGAATCCATACTGCAGTATCAACAATAGTCTCTTTTCATGATGCCAGACTGTTCTCAACAGCCATTTTCTTCTGATACCCTCATGCACCCCAAAATATCTATTTTTACCCACAGAGCAATTGTGACCTAATTGTCAAAATAGCTATTATTTTTGTCTCATTTGAAACAAATCCATTAAGACTTGAGGACATAAAGTATCTTGTGTTTCATAGAGTATAGACTAATCTCAAGGTTTAAAACTAAAAATGTCTTTAGTTGGAAGTGACCCAGAAGGTAAAGACTGAGAATTTTATGCGAACTTGTTGTTCAGTGTTTAACAATTTGGACACATCGATTTTGAAAACTTCTGTTCAGATAGTTACACAGTAACATTCCTTTGGGAGAAAAGAGAAATCTCCGAGAAATCTACTATGAAAGCTATTTTCTTTCGGAGAAGTTGACCTGTAGAAGAATCTCTGGGACAATAATTCCATCTATATAAAAAATATAGTGGAGATTTCCCTGCTGGTCCAGTGTCTAAGACTCTCCGCTCCCAATGCACAGGGCTGGGTTAGATCCGTGGTCAGGGAACTAAGGTCCCTCCCACTGCAACTAAGAGTTTGAAGGTCTCAGCTAACGATCCCCCATGTTGCCGCGAAGATCCCACATGTGGAAACTGAGACCTGGCACAGCCAAATAAATAAATAAATGAGAAAGGCTTATTTGAGAAAGGATTCTCAAAGCACAAGATCATAGCAGAGCAGAAGGAGGACATTAAAATATATATATATATATATATAAGATGAATGCAGCTGTTAGTTAGAAATGAAAGATCCACTCCCTTCACCCATGCTTGTTTGTTTTTCCTTTTAAATTTATTTATGTATTTATTTTGTCTAAGTCAGGTGTGCACAGGCTTTCTTTAGTTGCAGTGAGCAGCTGGGGCTACTCTCTAGTTGCAGTTTGCCGGCTTCTCATTGTGGTAGCTTCTCTTGTTGCGGAGCACAGGCTCTAGGGCACGTGGGCTTCAGTAGTTGCAGCTCTCAGCTCCAGAGCACAGGAGTTGTGGTACACAGGACTGGCTGGCCCACTGCGTATGAAATCTTCTCGGACCAGAGATTGAAACCATTTGCCCTGTATTAGCAGGCACGTTTTTAACCACTGGACCACATGGTAAGTCCTGTTTTTCCTTTCAAATAATAATCATAAAACAAGATATTTTGAAAAATATGAGGCTTTGTACTTTGAAAAAGTTTACATAAAATCATAGTTTGAAAAACACATGTTCTCTGATCTGGTGAAATGTGTACACCAGAAAATGACATCACTGGATTTTAAATTTCAATCAGATTTAATATCATTTGCATTTAAAACAGTTTTGTACAATATAATAGTAAAACAAAAAGCATAAGAAAGAATCATCTAAAAGACAAAATATAGTACCAGAAAGTACAAACAAATCGGACATTGAAATGTAATTAATACTAAATCATAGCTCATTACCTTGTGATAATATGCCATAACATTTGCTGCTGCTTTAATGAATTGAAAGGCCTTAGGGCTTGATTTTTATTGAATTTACATTGTGGTTATTATATCCATATTATTAAATATTTGGCACTCAACTCCACATATTTAGAACTTGCCCAAGGTAGATATGAGGGATCTTATTTCGCACTAAAGCCAAAAGAGCTTCCTCCCATTAACAGCTTAAATCACTGGAGTAAAAGGAGGTTAAAACTACCAATTAGAGAGATCTTTTTTTTGTATTGTGCTGTAACTGCAGAAGAAACACTTAGCTGTGTCATGCTTTGCAGGATACTTATACAAACACCTCAGCTATCTTTTCCAACCAGCACTTTTGTATCTTTTTCTGGAGTGCTCAAATTTCTAAGTTTCTGTTGTTAAGACCTTACTTAAATCACTGCAGATGCTGATTGCAGCCATGAAATTAAAAGACGCTTACTCCTTGGAAGGAAAGTTATGACCAACCTAGATAGCATATTAAAAAGCAGAGACATTACTTTGCCAACAAAGGTCCGTCTAGTCAAGGCTATGGTTTTTCCCGTGGTCATGTATGGATGTGAGAGTTGGACTGTGAAGAAACCTGATCGCCGAAGAATTGATGCTTTTGAACTTTGGTGTTGGAGAAGACTCTTGAGAGTCCCTTGTACTGCAAGGAGATCCAACAAGTCCATTCTAAAGGAGATCAATCCTGGGTGTTCATTGGAAGGACCAATGCTAAAGCTGAAACTGCAATACTTTGGCCACCTCATGTGATGAATTGACTCACTGGAAAAGACTCTGATGCTGGGAAGGGTTGGGGGCGGGAGGAGAAGGGGACGACAGAGAATGAGATGGCTGGATGGCATCACCGACTCTGTGGACATGAGTTTGAGTGAACTCCGGGAGTTGGTGATGAACAGGGAGGCCTGGCGTGCTGTGATTCATGGGGTCGCGGAGAGTCGGACACGACTGAGCGACTGAACTGAACTGACTGAAGCTTCCAATGGTATTTCATATAGTCATATTCCTACTGTAATACAGTCAATTGCATCATTCAAACCAAAGAAAACATCCGTTTGGATCCAGATAAATAAGACACCTAATGAAAAGCACACGTCTCCCTAGTCATAACTTTAATAAGAGCAAGATAGTGGAAGCAGTCCAATTTGTGTATAAGGAAAAAGGGGGGTACATTGAAGGCCGAGAATCAGGAAACTAGCAAGAGCAACTAAAAGATGTGTTTTCTATTATTGCCACACACCAGTAATTCTAAATAATGCCAGCAATAAAATGTTCCTCCACCAAGAAAAAAATTTGTAACAAATCTGATGTTGATATTACTTTTTAATAATGTATATGTAAGGTTCAAATAGTACATTGCCTACCATTTAATACATATTATTTTCAAGCGGAAAGTTAATAGAGAAAACTCCTGACTTACTATTGGCTCCTGAACATGCAAACTAAAATATGTGTTTGTTTTTAAGAATAAGAACTCAAGTTTTGATTTTCTGTTTTTACAGTTACTGTACTATCACTGTTTAACTTAGCTCTACTGTTGAAATACATGAAAATATAGTACCACAGGGACTGTGAACACAAGTTGCACCTGAAGAGAGCTTGTGTTACTCTTTCAGTCATGCCTGACTCTTTGCAACCCCATGGACTGTAGTCCACCAGGCTCTTATGTTCATGGAATTCTCCAGGCAAGAATACTGGAATGGGTTGCCATTCCCTTCTCCATGGGATCTTCCCAACCCCAGGATTGAACCTAGGTCTCCTGCATTGCAGGTGGATTCCTTACAGTCTAAGCCACCAGGGAAGTCCAAGAGAGCTTAAGTAATTCCAAGTCCTTTGGAACTATGTAAGGCTTTACCAAATGGAATAGTAACCCATGATGACTTTTCTAATACAAGTATTTTAATGAATATTTTTTTAAATTTTGGAGATATTTGAAATTGCTAGCATTGATGGTGAAAAAATAGAAAGCACTGCAGCTTCTGAAATTTATTGTAAAGTGGAATTTTTGTGAATGTCTATCAAATTTAGCCTTATGTTTAAAATCAATCTTTCCTAAAATGTATATATCTATTGCTTAATGTGAAACATATTTTAAGTTTAAAATTAATAAAAAGTGCCCTTTGATCAGTATGAGAGAAGATGAATGGATAAATCTCATTATGCTCTCTTTTGAACATGAACATGCAAAGAAAATCAATTTTGATGACATCACTCAAAATTTGCATAAGTCAAGCCTAAGAAACAGAAATTTTAATATTACTACTATTCTTGTGACAGATCAATATGTAGGTATTTTCCCTTTTATATAAAAAATTAACTAAGGTGATTAAAATTATTTATTGCATTGTCTTTTTTCTACTGGAATTTTTTATTGGCATGATTACATACAAAGTTTCATTAATAGAACAATTCTCCATCTACAGTTCTATTACCTTTCATTTAACTTGATTACTTCTGAATATACTTTGTTTACAGGAAATGTAATGTTAAAAAATTATCCACATCCTGAGATAAAATTCACTAGATATACCCCTGTTCATGGTAAAGTGGTAGAGAAACAATGAAAATTCTGATTGTGTAGGCACATACTCCTGATGATGGGAAATAAGTCAGGAAACACCTTGCAGAGCAAAAGTAACACAACAAAGTTGACCCTAAGTATAAACAGAATACAGAATACTAGTGTTCTCATCATTCCATAGACATTGTAGTGGTGTGAAAACTTTAAAAAAATGTAATAAATGCCCATGGGTCAGATAAAGAACACTGTAAATAAATGTCTATGGGAATTTGGGGAATGCACTAGTTTGAAGAGAGGATGACTCTTTAAATACTGTTAGGTAATAATAAAAAGTATAAGAAGAAACTAGAAATTACCATTGTTAGTTTTACAGATACCCAGGGAGATTAACTTAATGGTTGAAATATATACTAGTTGCTTGTGGAAAAGATAAGATTAAAACTTTCGTTGATCAGTTACATTAGATTCATAAATGAGAAAACTTACAGCTTATTTCCAGTCGGATGAAGTCTTTAATGCCAAGGTTTTCTAGGAAAACTCCAGATAAAGCCGTGGTTTTAAAAAAGAAGGAAATATCAGCACTGAATTCCGCATGGAAGGTAGGAAAGTGGAGGTAAGAGGCTTCTGTATAAAATGATACCGCATTCCAAAAGTGTCCTGCCAATGAGAAAGAAATCCTTAAGCATGGAATGGGTTATAGGAAAGCACTGGGCATGTGGATAATTTTCAGGACTGGGGGACACTGCAGGGAAAAAACATAAGGGAATAAAACATCTTGAGCTTATGTAAGGAGAGAGAAAGCTTCTTTCAATTTAGTACTCACGGTCGCCATAGCAACGCAAGGGACCAATTCTCCAAGCAGCCTCTGAGTTTGTTCTGTCCGTATCAGTGATAACTATCTGAGTGACAGGCAAGTGGTCTTTGAAGGAAAGAAAGCCAGTATCATTTGTCCTGCAAAACATAAATTTAAGAAAAAAAGAGGAGAGAATGTGGATAATCTAGGGATTCTTTACCAAGCCTCCTCTTTTCAAAAGGAGTTTGGGTAGTTGCAACAGGGTGGGGGCAGAGAGGAGACTAACAGAAGGCCTTACATCTATGTGTGAAAGTCTGGGATGCCAATTACAAAATCCATGGCCAGTTTCCAAAAACAAGTAGATTTTACATCTTCCTTAAGTCTTTCCAGAAAAGTAGATAGCTTACAGAGCTTGTTGCTGCTTTTTGTAGCTTGAGAGCACCCCACCTGCCCAAGGCAGCACTGAAAGAACATGAAACATTGTCTCTCTTACTATGAAGAGATCAGCTAACTCAGTAACAAATTTGAAATAGGTATCACAAAGCCTCTTGAAATCACTCCAAGGACTTGTTTCAGCCACCTGCCAATAGGTTTTGATCAGCTTAGGATGTTTCTTATCACCTTTTAACTCTAGGTGGTTTACTGCTTTTCGTTTTTCTCTTCTGCACTTTAGAGATTTTGGTAGTTAATGACTCTGGCTTTGTCTCTGTTAATTATGCAACCAGGAAACTGATTAGTCAGCCTTTGACAAGAAAACTAAAAATGAATGGGGTTAAGCAATACGTCCCCCCCCCTTTTTTTTGAGTTGTGACTTTGGATGAATGGCAAGGACATGCCATTTAACTGATACTTTAAAAAAAATGTGGTAAGAAACTGGCATTAAATGAATATGCAGCTATTTAGAGCCAGAAATATACTAGGGGATCAGTAATACCCTTATGCAATGGGTACCATTATTTCCATCACAAATGAGGAAACTGAGTCTCAGAGATATGGGATAACTTGGCTATGGTCACATGGCAGAAGGGGCAGAGGTCTAGTTACTTAGTGTATAGCTCAACCTTAAATTTAACAAGTATACATCATTAATACATCATTAATGTTAATATGAAATGAACTGAATCTTATGAGGCAGTTTGAAAATTACACATGGGTGGGCTGAACTCCCCACTCACGTAGACTCAGGTATCCACAAGCTGGATCATCTTGTCTGTACCTGAGAACTGGGAGGCAGAACACCATGACACAACGATCAAGGAAAAGTATATGCTGCAATAGTTTTTTTTTATAAGAGCACGAAGGAGCAAATTAAATGTGGTCTTCTCTCTGTAGTTACAAATAACTCGACACAACTGTCAAAACATTCAAAATCAATGTTGTCTTTCATCACCATTCACATATTATTTACAGCTCTGAGTCTAGAGACAAAAAGAATAATGTGTCTAATTATGAATTGGGGAAGTATGGCAAGGCCCACATTGTATGATGTAGTGCTTCAAGGATAAAGCTTTAAAAGCACATGAATTTGTTCTGAAATCCCAGATCCCCCGTTTCTACCTGTGCGACTTTGGGCAAATCATTTTATTTCTGATTCCACAGTATCCTCAGTTGAAAAATGGAAGTAATGTCTATATAACAGAGTTATAGCAAGAATTAAACGAGATGATCACACAGAGTCGGACACGACTGAAGTGACTTAGCAGCAGCATAGTCACTTAGCATGGTACCCCATCTATGGTAAGTGCTCAAAAATAGCAGTGTTAACACTCATTTGCATTCTCATCCTCGTCCCCAAATCACTTTGCAGACTGAGGCTAATCTATTCACCTTTTCATACACCTACTTACAATTCTATCTTGGAGATCTCCATACTAAACAGAATGTTGTGGAAAATTAAATGTTAAGATTAGGCATCCAACTCCTGAGATTTATAGGAAAATGCACTAATTCACTTTGGTTATAAACAAATCAAATATTTACCTGTACATATGCCATTAGGACTTCCCTGGTGGCTTAGAGAGTAAAGCATCTGCCTACAATGCGTGAGACCCGGGTTCGATCCCTGGGTTGGGAAGATCCTCTGGAGAAGGAAATAACAACCCACTCCAGTACTCTTGCCTGAAAAAACCCATGGATGGAAGAGCATGGTAGGCTACAGTCCATGGGGTCACAAAGAGTCAGACACAACTGAGAAGCTTCACTTTCTTCATATATGGTTTAGTCTGATATATACATAAATATATATATATATATAAGAAGAGGTGGCAAGAACACAGAAAAACTGTACAAAAAAGATCTTCATTACCAAGATAATCATGATGGTGTGATCACTCACCTAGAGCCAGACATCTTGGAATGTGAAGTCAAGTGGGCCTTAGAAAGTATCACTACAAACAAAGATAGTGGAGATGATGGAATTCCAGTTGAGCTATTTCAAATCCTAAAAGATGATGCTGTGAAAGTGCTGCACTCAATATGCCAGCAAATTTGGAAAACTCAGCAGTGGCCACAGGACTGGAAAAGGTCAGTTTTCATTCCAATGCCAAAGAATGCTCAAACTACCTCACAATTGCACTCATCTCACACACTAGTAAAGTCATGCTCAAAATTCTCCAAGTCAGGCTTCAGCAATACGTGAACCATGAACTTCCAGATGTTCTAGCTGGTTTTAGAAAAGGCAGAGGAACCAGACATCAAATTGCCAGTATCCGCTGGATTATGGAAAAAGCAAGAGAGTTCCAGAAAAATATATATTTCTGCTTTATTGACTATGCCAAAGCCTTTGGCTGTGTGGATCATAATAAACTGTGGAAAATTCTGAAAAAGATGGGAAACCAGACCATCTGATCTGCCTTTTGAGGAACCTGTAGGCAGGTCAGGAAGCTACAGTTAGAACTGGACATGGAACAACAGACTTGTTCCAAATAGTAAAAGAGTACGTTTGGCTGTATATTGTCACTCTGCTTATTTAACTTATATGCAGAGTACATCATGAGGAACTCTGGGCTGGAAGAAGCACAAGCTGGAATCAAGATTGCCAGGAGAAATATCAATAACCTCAGATATGCAGATGACACCACCTTTATGGAAGAAAGTGAAGAGGAACTAAAAAGCTTCTTGATGAAAGTGAAAGAGGAGAGTGAAAAAGTTGGCTTAAAGCTCAATATTCAGAAAACTAAGATCATGGCATCTGGACCCATTACTTCATGGGAAATAGATGGAGAAACAGTGGAAACAGTGTCAGACTTTATTTTTTTGGGCTCCAAAATCACCGCAGATGGTGATTGCAGCCATGAAATTAAAAGACACTTACTCTTTGGAAGTAAAGTTATGACCAACCTAGACAGCATATTAAAAAGCAGAGACATTACTTTGCCAACAAAGGTCCGTCTAGTCAAGGATATGGGTTTTTCAGTGGTCATGTATGGATGTGAGAGTTGGACTGTGAAGAAAGCTGATCACCGAAGAATTAATGCTTTTGAACTGTGGTGTTGGAGAAGACTCTTGAGAGTCCCTTGGACTGCAAGGAGATCCAACCAGTCCATTCTAAAGGTTATCAGTCCTGGGTGTTCATTGGAAGGACTGATGCTAAAGCTGAAACGCCAATACTTTGGCCACGTCATGCCAAGAGTTGACTCACTGGAAGAGACTCTGATGCTGGGAGGGATTGGGGGCAAGAGGAGAAGGGGACGACAGAGAATGAGATGGCTGGACAGCATCACCAACTTGATGGACATGAGTTTGGGTAAACTCTGTGAGTTGGTGATGGACAGGGAGGCCTGGCGTGCTGTGATTCATGGGGTTGCAAAGAGTCAGACACGACTGAGAGACTGAACTGAATTGAACAGATGCTGCTGCTGCTGCTAAGTCACTTCAGTCGTGTCCGACTCTGTGTGACCCCATAGACGGAAGCCCACCAGGCTCCCCCGTCCCTGGGATTCTCCAGGCAAGAACACTGGAGTGGGTTGCCATTTCCTTCTCCAATGTGTGAAAGTGAAAAGTGAAAGTGAAGTCGCTCAGTCATGTCCGACCCCTAGCGACCCCATGGACTGCAGCCTACCAGTCTCCTCCATCCATGGGATTTTCTAGGCAAGAGTACTGGAACTGAACTGACTGAATATATAATATATAATCTAATATATATAATATGAACTGAACTGACTGAATATATAATATGTAATCTAATATATAATATATTATACTATATAGTATATATAATATAAATACTAATATATATACTATATTAGTATATTATATAATAAAGTATTATAATTATATTATATTAATAAATTATAATATTTATGTTATATTAATATATAATGTATATTATATATTGATATATATTATATATAGTTAATTACCAAAATGTAAAGTAATGAACTATTTTCCATAATTTGAGTATCATATTTAGAAGCCAATCAGATGTTATATAAGGTTTTTGTGTCTATTTGAAAGCATATCTATGAATGTTAAACAGACAGTAAAAAATTTGAATCTTCATGTTCCAATATATTTTTAAGAGACATTGCAAAGCAAATTTCAAGTGACCAAAGTAGAATAACGACCAAACCCATATAGTCTCCTGAAGAAACTTCAATTTAAACTCTATAGAATCTTTTTTCTCCACTTTTTTTTTTTTTCATTCTCAAGTTGGAAATGGTAGATTCTGGAGTCTGTTGATCAGTGTTAACCACTGCTTCCCTCATATACTATGGCATCTTTTCTACATCAATTTGATGTCCTTCTATCAAAGTGTTGGAATACACAAAATCAGTCTAAGAATAAAAATCTCTTTCACATAACAGAGAAAAAGAACTTCATAAACTCAAATGACTACGGGGTCAAAAAAATAATAATAATGAGTGAAGCCACCTTTATGTTATGAAGTGGAACCTGACACAGCTTCAGTATTAGGTGGGAAATGGAGAGAGAAAGAGAGGAAGACTGGGAAAAAGATGGCTTTCTGTCTTCAGGAGGCAGTTATGGCCATTTCTAACGGGTAATTATGCTCTTCGCAAATGTAAGACCAGTGGGCCAGACTGGAATATCAATATAAAACTACTCAATTTTTAAATCTTAAAAATGGATTTAAAATTTAGAAAAAAAATTTGGTAGTAATCAACACTTCACTGGCCAATAAGACAGGTGAGGGGTGTCTTGCAAGCCACTTAGGCATCAAAGAACTTTGCAAATTTATTCATGCACTTAGGGTTGCACTGAGAATAAAACTGGAGTTAATTCAATGTGTGAATGACAAGACTGATTAAAACACTTCAAAGAATTAATGGGTAGAATATTTGGGGAGATGGCATAAAAATGATACAAATTATAGTGTACCTATTAATAGACAGGAAGTCTGCAGCTGCAGAGTTGATGTTCTACACACAAAGTTGTTTTTCTTTGGCTTTTGAGAAGAGCTTGTCTTCTTAAGGGCATACACTTTACAGGCTTTGTCTTTCTTTGGAACAACATACAAGACTCTTCCTAAAGGGTGCTTATGTACTTTTTAAGTACAGAAATAATTTTGTTGTAGTGGGAAGACACTGCAGTTAGGCTAGAGGGCACAGGTTAAATCCATGTGCCTCAGCACACTATTTGTATGATGTCATGAGGTCACTGGGGGACTCAATTTCCTAATCTCTTCAGTTCAGTCACTCATTTGTGTCTGCCGCTTTGTGACCCCATAGAATGCAGCACACCAGGCTTCCCTTTCCATCACCAACTCCCGGAGCTTACACAAACTCATGTCCATTAAATCAGTAATGCCATCCAACCATCTCATCCTCTGTTATCCCCTTCTCCTCCTGCCTTCAATCTTTCCCAGCATCAGGGTCTTCTCAAATGAGTCAGTTCTTCATATCAGGTGGCCAAAGTATTGGAGTTTCAGCTTCAGCATCAGTCCTTCCAATGAATATTCAGGACTGATTTCCTTTAGGATGGACTGGTTGGATCTTCTTGCTAACCCTAATCTCTTAAATGGGGATAATAATACTAATTTGATATTGTTGTAAAAAGTCAAAGTAGATAATGTATATAAAGGTTAACAAGTCAACTATTGCATAGGAGGGATTCAATAAAGAGCTATAGAAATTCCCAGTCACGTTTGAAGTAAAAATGTTGGCAGGGAGTTTGGGGGATACACACACACACATGTCAGGCTGAGTCCCTTTGCTGTACACTGGAAACTGTTGCAACATTGTTTCCTAATCAGCTATATACCCCAATACAAAATAAAAAAGAAATTTAAAATACAAAGAATTTTAAAGGGGAAATAAGAAAAGGAGCCCCACAGCTGGCATGACTGAGCAGGCCAGTCAGAGGTCCCTGCTATGGAAGCTCAAGGGCATAAAGAATATACTATAAACACATTCTATGCCTATAAAATTTCCAGGTAATGTGGTATGTCATGGTAATTTCCAGGGCAGGAATAGAGATACAGAGGTAGAGAATGGACATGTGAGCTCAGGGAGGGGAAGGGGAAGATAAGATGAAATGGGAGACTATAGTTAACATATTTACACTACCACACATTGTTGTTGTTCAGTCACCAAATCATGTCTGACTCTTTGTGACCCCACAGACTGCATCCCTGTCCTTCACCATCTCCCAGAGTTTGCCCAAGTTCATGTCCATTGAATTGGTGATGCCATCCAACCATATCCTCTGTCATCCCCTTCTCCTCCTGCCCTCAATCTTCCCAGGGTCCTTTCCAGTGAATCAACTCTTCAAATCAGGTGGCCAAAGTATTGGAGCTTCAGCTTCAGCATCAGTCCTTCCAATGAGTATTCAGGATTGATTTCCTTTAAGATCCACTGGTTTGATCTCCGAGTTGTCCAAGGGACTCTCAAGAGTCTTCTTCATCACCACAGTTCAAAAGCATCAATTCTTCAACATAGGTCCAGCTCTCATCTCTGTACTTGACTACTGGAAAGACTATAGCTTTGACTATATCGACCTTTGTTTACAAAGTGATGTCTTTGCTTTTTAATGCACTGTCTAGGTTTGTAATAGCTTTCATGCCAAGAAGCAATTGTCTTCTAATTTCATGGCTGCAGTCACCATCCACAGTACTTTTAGAGCCCAAGAAGGGGAAATGTGTCATTGATTCTACTTTTCCCTCTTCTATTTGCCATGGAGTTATGGGACTGGATGCCATGATCTTAATTTTTTTAATAATGAGTTTTAAGCCAGCTTTTTCACTCTCTTCTCTCACCCTCATCAAGAGGCTCTTTAGTTCCTCTTCGCTTTCTATCATTAGAGTGGTATCATCTGCATATGTGTAAAGTGAATAGCTAGCAGGAAGCTGCTGTATAGCCGAGGGAGCTCAGCTCAGTGCTCTGTAATGACCTGGAGGAGTGGGATGGGGGATGGAGAGAGGTCCAAGAAGGAGGAGATATATGTGCACTTATGGCTGATTTTCTGGTGGTTCAGACAGTAAAGAATCTGCCCACAGTGTGGGAGACCAGGGTTCAACTGCTACCTAGGTCAAGAAGATTCCCTGAAGAAGGGAATGGCTACCCACTCCAGGATTCTTGCCTGGAGATTCCATGGAGCCAGGAGCCTGGCAGACTACAGTCCATGGGGTGACAGAGTCAGACACTTCTGAGCAACTAACACTTTCATTTTCACCATTTCCTCCAGGCAATGTGAGGAATAAGGGAGGGGTATGTGGATATCTACATGACTGATTTACTTCACTGTACAGCCGAAACTAGTACAACACTGTAAAGCAATTATATTTTATTAAAAACTATAAAAAATAATTCAAAAAAAGACATGCATGTGTCCCAATGATAAAACATGAACATTAAGAAAAAGACTCAAATTTTCTCAAGAGCAAACTTATGGTATCAGTTCAGTTCAGTTCATTTCAGTTCAGTTCAATCACTCAGTCGTGTCCGACTCTCCGCGACCCCATGAATCACAGCACGCCATGCCTCCCTGTCCATCACCAACTCCCGGAGTTCACTCAAACTCATGTCCATCGAGTCGGTGATGCCATCCAGCCATCTCATTCTCTGTCGTCCCCGTCTCCTCCCACCCCCAATCCCTCCTAGCACCAGACTCTTTTCCAGTGAGTCAACTGGTCACATGAGGTGGCCAAAGTATTGGAATTTCAGCTTTCATCAGTCCTTCCAATGAGTTAGCCAAAGTGGTCTCTTTTAAGTTTTACTATCTGAATCTAAAGAATTTACCAAAATCAGGACTGCAGAGCAGAGGTCACTGATTTCCTAATGTGTCATTAAAGTGTAGCAAAAACTTATATGTTGCCATTTTTCCATCAGTCAGTTTTTGGATAACTGCTGCAATTATTTTATAGCATCACTTGGGTGACTGAGCTGATTAAATGAGGATTTTTTTTTCCTTTTATATTCTTCTCTCAGTCACTCAAATGTAGCCAGTAACATATTCATAAAGTAGATAAACCTAGAAAATTATGCAAAGAACTCAAGACCTCAGGTCCCTCATAAGCTCTTGTTTGAATCTGAATGGACTGGTCTCAAGAGACTCTGCACACCTTTCTGTTCAGTGGGTCACATAATACTGTCCATTCGCTGTGGATGCGAAGGAAGAAAGGCTGGATGATGCCCACAAACAACCCAACAAGTCTAAATACCATATTGATATTTGCCAGAAATTATAACCTAACTTTGGTTAAGGCAGCTATTTCCCTCTTGTCTTCCTTATTAAGAATTCCAGATAAACAAAAACAACCAAAGGAATCAGATGACAAGAAGCTCCAGGGTCACTTGGTTGACATAAAAGCTCCAGGGTCACCTGGTTGAAAATGTGAAAACATTGACTGTGGTCACTGTAGTCTACCCCAGAGGATACTATCCCTTCACTTATGCCCCTCTCACTGATCAGGCCATATCTATCTGGAGTCTTTATTTCAGTTCCTAGTATTTCTTTCTTGAGGC
The DNA here is from genome assembly GCF_049115385.1 of Moschus berezovskii. Classification (NCBI taxonomy): domain Eukaryota; kingdom Metazoa; phylum Chordata; class Mammalia; order Artiodactyla; family Moschidae; genus Moschus; species Moschus berezovskii. The sequence continues at coordinate 60,076,379 of NC_142461.1, forward strand.
AGGATGTATAGATTTGCTTTACAATATTGTGTTACTTTCTGCTGTACAACAAAGTGAATCAATCACACATCTACCTATGTCCCTTCCCTCTTGGACCTCCCACTCCCTTCCCTATCCTACCTAAGTCATCACAGAGCTGAGTTTCCTGTGCTATACAGCAAGTTCCCACTATCTACCTATTTTACACACTGTAGTGTGTATATGTCAGTCTCAATCTCCCAATTCATCCCACCCCTCTGCCCCGCTTTGTCTGCGTGTCTGTTCTCTATGCCTGCATCTCTATTCCTGCTCTGCAAATATTCATCTGTACCATTTTTCTAGATTCCACATATATGCATTAATATGCATTATTTGATTTTCTTACGCCCATGTTTCTTATATGAAGGGCAAAACAAGACAATGTTGGCATATATTTAATATTTTAGAAACTGTATTTTTTTCTGTAAATATTTTTTAAACCTGAAGGCATAGGGCTCCTCTCACAGAGATGTGAAAAAACAAAATCAGGTCTTGGTATATGAATACAGTCAAAGTTTACCCAATGCTACTCCATTAGTAAGAAATGTAAATGGCCTTACAGAATTTATGAGTATAAAATGGAATTTTAAAAGTATTAGCAATGATTAAGGTTTTTGTAGTCATTTGATTAACCTGCTCCTGATAGGAAAGGAAAGGAAGGAACATTCGGTAGTGCCATAAAATCTCTTCACAAAATGTCTGCATACTTTCTTCTCTCTCACCCTTCTCCCCAACCTAACCAAAATTAGCCTTTTCTCCTTCCACACCCATGAAATGTCGCTGAATTGTTCTTTTCCACAGAATATGTCAGTGTCCAACTTACTCCACACATTACAGAATTTTAGTGTTGCCTTCTTTCCTGTTTTACACACACACTCACATGCATTTTGTCATGAATACGTACTCATTCAGCTGTCTGTGAAACATCTTTTTACATATCAATAGTCCGTCTATGGTCGCACAGAGTTGGACACGACTGAAGCGACTTAGCAGCAGCAGCAGCAGCAGTTATCTCTAACTCATATGCCCAAACCTCCTCCACTGGTCACCTTCCCAGGGATTGGCCACCCTACTTGTTACTCTGTGAATGACTTGGCCCTGGGCTCCCCAGCTGCTGAGGTGGAACACCTGTGGGGCTTCATTTTTCCTCTTTTCCTCAATTTCTCCCTCATTGTTGATCAACAATGTCCATCAAGCTCCCTTTCTTTACACTGCTATTCGCTGCCTTATCCTCATCTTCCTGGCCTCAGTTTTGTTCTGAGGCCCAGAGTCTGCCTGGGCCCGGGTGAGAGTTACCTGACCTGATTTGGCTGCTCCTCCCTCAGCCCTGTCCCCTCTCATGCTTCTCCACATGCTCAGAAACATACACATACATGTGGACAAGATGTGCTTCATTGCTTCAAACCTTGTAAAGAAATCTCTATCTCTTACAGGAAGGGTCCAAACTTCAAAATATTTAACATATTAGAGTAGACAAAAATTGCTATTTAAAGCCACCCTTGTCTTTTACAGGAGGAGTTCTTCCTAAAAGAAAAAGGCCCATAGGATAGAGGCCCTGCGTGGGTGTGGGGCTGCTATTCTTAGACGCTGCTGCTGGCTCTGGGATTCCGCTGAGCATCTCACATTTCAGGACCTGAGATGGGAGCCACCTCTTGTCTTTCCCTGGCCAGGTGAGCACACAAATAAGAGTTTTAAATCTGATCTCATTCCACCCTCACAACAGTCCTATGATGGTTTTATAACATTGCCTGCTTGTAAGCAGAGGAAACTAAGGAAAGAGGTGACCTCTCAGGGGCTGTTGTTGGCAAGTGGAGAAGCTAGTGTGTGCTGACTCGCTTCAGTCATGCCAGACTCTTTGCAATCCCATGAACCATAACCCACTGGGCTCCTCTGTCTGTGGGATTTTTCAGGCAAGAATATGGAAGTGGGTTGCCATGCTCTTCTCCCAGGGGTCTTCTCAACCCAGGGACCAAACCCACATCTCATGCATCTCCTGCATTACTGGTGGGTTCTTTACCTGATGAGCCATGGGAGAAGCCCAGGAGAAGCTAGGGTGGAAACCAAAGCTTCTGCTATAACCAGCGTGCTTTCCTATCCTCCAGGCCTTGTGTGCTGCTTACAGAGAGTGAGTGTCTCATGAGTGGAAGCTGTGTTTCCCGTGTTTATTTAACATCTCCTCCAGAGAGAGCCAGAATAACCCAGTCCTGAGTCCTTGAGCTGTCCTCCTGGGTCTCAGGCTGACTCTCCCATTCTGTTCACACAGGCTTTCTCCACACAAGATACACTTCAATTGATTAGGTTTCAGTTTTCTAATTTGCAATCATTTTCCAGCCCTGCATTCTCTGAGATTACACATAGGTCACCTTGACAGGAATTCTGGGAGCCCATAAACTCTTTGGTGACACATTTAGCAAGCAATCTTCTGGTTTATCTCTAGCTGGCAGACCCAGCCCCAACCATGACAGGATGAGTTTTACCAGTGAACTTTCAGAGGGCAGCCCAATTCTGGGGAGAGAGGTCTTCAGTGCTCTTTCATTTTTTACCTAGAGTGTGATGGATGAATGATATATTTGCTTATTCGGATACACTAGTTCATTTTCTTATTTTATTGCATATAGGTATGTACAGTTTTTGTAGAAGTTAATTAGTCAACTAATGATAACCTACTGTACAGCACAGAGAACTCTACTCAATGCTCTGTAGTGACCAAAATGGGAAGGAAATCCAAAAAAGAGGGGATATATATGTGTGTGTGTGTGTGTGTGTGTGTGTGTGTGTGTTCATTCATCTTACTGTACAACAGAAACTAATACAACATTATAAAAAAAAACAAAAACAAAAAACTATACTCCAATGAAAATTAAAAACAAGCAAAAAGAAGTTAGTCTAAGTTCTATAAACTGATATTGCTTCTTAGTTTAAGATGCTGTAAAAGTAATAAAATAATAATAAAACCAAGGACTAACACATTTTTGAGAACTAAATATCTGGTAGATCTGCTCGATGAGCAAATTCATGCCCACTCATCCAGCACTCCCGAGACGGGCATTCTTTTCTTCTGTTTCTTTCCATTTTCTTAAATCAAATAAGAACCTGAAACTCAGAGAGGCTAAATGATAGTCGGTAAGTGACATATTCAGGATTTGATCTTCCCATTACAAAATAAAATATGACATAGAGATAAATTACAGTTTAGATACAGAAAATGAGGGTGCAGCCAGCATAAGTAGCCACAGTTGTGTGTGTTCTGTATATTTATTACATATATTACTTTGTAATATTTTCACTAAAAATCTATAAGACAGATTTACAAAAGAGAGAAAATTCTTCCTTTTCTTCTTCTCCTCCTTACTCTCTCCTCTTTCTCCTCCTTCTTCTTCTTAGTGATGAAGACTTTACTCTTTGAAAACAAGGCTAAGACACTGGGGTTTATTTGTAAATAGCGTGAATGTCACTTGGAGCACCAACAGGCACAGTAGAAATGACAAACACAGAGGAAAAAAAAAAAAATGGAAGGAGGGTCCAACATCACCAGGGTCCTGTCAGAGCTGTCCACACCTGGCAAGGGGTTCTACAAATTTCTGAGTGAAAAGAGGTTGTAACTAATGTCTCCCTGTATGGCTCTGTTTTTGTTGTTGTTGTTGTTTTTCTTTTTATTTTGTATTGGAGTATAGTCAATTAACAATGTTGTGATAGTTCCACGTTGACAGCAAAGGGACTCAGCCATACATATACATATATCCATTCTCCCCCAAACTCCCCTCTCATCCAGTCTGCCACATAACATTGAGCAGAGTTCCCTGTGCTATACAACAGGTCCTTGTTGATTATCCATTTTATTTTTTTTAATTTATTTATTTTAATTGGAGGCTAATTACTTTACATTATTGTATTGGTTTAGCAGTGTGTACCTGTCCATTCCCAACTCCCTAACTATTCCTTTTCCCCATCCTTCTCCCTGGCAATCATAAGTTGGGTCAGTTGAAGAGTCTGTGTGAATCTGTTTTGATGCTAATGAATTCTGCAGATCTAGTGAGTCCTGTGGTGAAGCTGCAGTGGTGAAGCCACCTGCTCACCCCAGGGTCAGGGAGGCCAGCTCTGAACTTACACCTTTGTGGTCTGTATAAAGTCCAAAGTCCCTTCTGCAATTTGGCCACATCTATCAAAGTAGAAAAGTGGATGATTTAACAATCCTACACTAGAAAGCTATGCGATAGAAATACTAATAATTAAGTTTTTTTAAAAAAAGTATGTCAAGACTTAGAAATGTTCATTGTAACACTTTTTCTAATAGTAAAATATCATTTACAAATAAAATGTTTATAACTTTATGACAAGCTATAAGCTATGATACAACTATACTTTACAGCCATTAAAATGGACAGGATGCATTCATGCTTATGCTTATTTAAAGATGCTAAGTCAAAGCTCCCTGAGACATAGTTCATGTAGAAAGCAAGTTGCAGAATGATATGTTTTGCATTAAAACAGTGAAAAATGAATAAACTTTAACATTAATAAATATGACAAATACATAGGAAGATATGTATATGTAAATGTACCCTACCTGTGGGCTTCCCTGGTGGCTCAGACCGTAAAGGATCTGCCTTCAGGGCAGGAAACCAGGGTTTCATCCTTGAGTCAGGAAGATCCCCTGAGGAAGGAAATGGCTATCCACTCCAGTATTCTTATCTGGAGAATTCCATGGACAGAGGAGCCTGGCAGACTACAGTTCATGGGGTAGCAAAAAGTCGGATGTGACTGAGCAACTAACGCTTTCGCTTTCACACTTTCACTGAACATGCTCCACTTTTACTATCTCAAGGTAATAAATAAAATGTTAAAATTTTACATATTAGGTATAAATAAAATAATTCCTAGTGATGATAAAGGAAGAGCTTCTTTGTTATTTACTATTTCTGCAATATTTGAATTTTTATAATAAGGATATAATAAACATATTTATATTGTGATTTTAAGAAACTTCTAAATTTTAAAAATCAGAAAAAATTATTCTCCCCACACATTGCTAAATATAGATACATAAATTGGGTAAGTCAAAACTGACAGCTACGAGCAAATTTAAAGAGTGTCCAAAAAGGTAAGCAGCTCATCTAATTTTATTCTGAGTAAGAGCTACTTTTAGGTGAGCAATGCCATATACTTAGTGATAAGTCGACACATTAAAATAGAAGCCAAAGACTCATTGCACTAAGTAGAGTTATAATATTTTGGTCTACAATAATGGCCCAAATCAAAATGTTGTATAAAATATACTAAAGAAATGCACATTTTTAACCTTGACATTGACTTTGAGTTCTATTTCGGATACTTACAGTTTTGCAATTACCCAAGAAATGTGACTCTACATAAAATCTAGAGATGATGAAGTCGTACAGGTTGACAAGTGAGGCAATAGAAGCCTCAGTCTACATCTTTAATCTTTATAATTGTAAAAAAAGAAGAAGAAGACTATCTCATAGCTATGTTTTATTTCCTAGAACCAATAGGTCTTAAATTGCCTATTAGATATTTTGAAATTAGATGTTATTAATAGTGTTCTTGCCTGGAGAATCCCAGGGACGGGGGAGCCTGGTGGACTGCTGGCTATGGGGTTGCACAGTCGGAGACGACTGAAGCAACTTAGTAGCAGCAGCACCAGCAGCAGCAGCATTGAATAAAAAAACACAAAAACAAAAATATTCCTTAATGCTACCCTTGGCAAAGTATTAACTATTGTACTCCATCTAGATTTCTATAAAGTAGTGATGTGATATGTTAGTTTAAAAATTTCAATCCCTGATTATAAGTTGTGCTTTCCCATTTTTTTATTGTTCCTTTTATTCTTCAGTGTGTGATGCCTTCTTTCATCTCCTATCAGATACACTGCAAAACACTCTATTTAAAAACAATATGAAACCCAGTCATAGGATTGTCAGTGTAAACAAGTCAGTATCAAGTTGCTCCAGGATATATGCTTTAAGTGACAATTTATGGAATAAAAGAGCAGAACATAACCAGCAAGGGGAAGGCATATTTGTCCAGGATGAGAGTATGGGGAGAAAGAAAAAAAAAAAAAAAACTCTTTGATTCATTCATTCACTCAGAAGTTAGTGTATGAAGAACTTACCATGTGCCAAGCATACTTTTTCCAATGCAAGACTCTAGCTCTGATTATATTGCTAGATGCACATGGAAATTGAGGACTGAGAGAGTAAAAACCCAGAGAACACTTCATAATCGTTGGAATAGCTCATAAACAGATCTGTGAATAAAAAATTTCTTCCAGTAGAGATTGTACAATATTATTTTTTAAAATAAGAAGTTGTCATATGTGAAATGAATCACTAGTTCAGGGTCAATGCATGTTACAGGATGCTCGAGGCTGGCATGCGGGGATGACCCAGAGGGAGGATAAAGGGAGGAGGGAGGTGGGAGGGGGGTTCAGGAGGGGGAACTTATGTAGACCCGGGGCGAATTCATGTCAATGTATGGCAAAACCAACCAATATAATATTGTAAAATAATTTGCCTCCAATAAAAAATAAATTAATTACAAAAAATAAAAAAATAAAGTGAAAAAATAAAATAAAATAAGAAATAGAGTCTTTGTTTTCCAGATTTCAGAATCCCTGCCCCATCTTATTATATTACCTAGTTTGAAGCACCATCGCTGCACTGAGGGTGGGAATCCCAGAGGTAGTGGTTTTGGGGAAATCAAAAGGGGTCTGAAAGATCAAAGAATAGCCTATGTGAAGAAACAGCAAAACCATAAACCCTTGGATGTAACCAGCATCATTTTCCCCAAGGCATTTGTCTCATCAAGTCTCCGAGGAAAGGAGTGAAGGGCCCTTGTGAAGGTCAAGGTTCTGGGACTGGATTAGACCTGTCTTTACAAAGAAAACAGCTCAAGGCAAATGTATAAAAATATAGCTTTGGGAGCAGCATGACCACTTCTGAGTACGCTTTGATAGCTGAGAGAAAATCAATCTTCAGCAAAAAGTTTAAACTTTGAGTAAATATTTCTGGTTAGATAATAAAAGGTGCATAACAGTCAACACTGCAGTAAATATCTGTTAATCCTAGAATGATCACGGCCCAATTTGCAAAAAGACAGAGAGGTAAAAATGCCTTTACTGGAAGTCATTCACCCATCAATCATTCATGGCTTCAGCACCATTTATTAGATAATTTCTTGATGGCAAAGAAGTACAATCAAGGGCTAACAGTGATTTGAAGCTCCGGGATGCCACATGCTAAATAAAAAGAATAACCTAAATATCCTGCTTAAAAAAGACACACACACACACAATAGGTTTCCTTTTGTCGATGATCAGATGACCAGAATATAAACTTTACACCATTTTCTCTTTCTAATCTGTGCCATGTCATTTATACAAGGGAGAAGTAAAGACAAGAGGCAAAGAACACAGTGACTGAAAATCACATAAAATGTCTATGCTTGCTTATGAATAAATTCAAGTATGTCCTGCTGTTAGAAAAGAGAGCTTCATCTTAGTTCCACCTGGTTGTTTGGATGAGAAAACTTTCCTCCGGGTCCGGGTCCATCAAGAGGAGGCACATTTTGGACCATCTTTCTGCTCCTCCATCTCACCACCCGACATTGTTTTTATGGTTCTACAACCATCCTTTGTGTCCCAATTTGTTCCCTTCCACCCAGATGACTGTTTTTCCACCTCCCAACACTGTCTTGTGAGATCTCCAGGCACGAACTGTTTGCCAACAGTTTCCTTCTCTCAGCAGCCCATTCATCTGAAGTTATTAAGTCAGAAAACACCCAACTAGGAGGAGGTCTAGAGGCTGAATCATTCTATTGAAGAGAAGTTTCTGTGCAAATAATCATTCACTGTGAGACTGTTATTCATTACAAATTTTCTCATTTCTTTCTTTCTTCCTTTTTAGTTCTTCAACGGGGATGGAAACTCCTGCAGAAGTCAGCTCTATAGTACACCTGTTCAGATGTCTCTCTGAGGCTTCCCTTTATTCAAAGGAGTCATGTTCGGGGTGTTTCCTCCCTCCACTCTCATCCATCTTCGGAGCTGCTTTACTTTCATCTATACCCAGAGCATACTCATTTTTTCCTATTTACTTGGCACCCATCAAACCTCATCAAAGGAAATCAACCCTGAATATTTATTGGAAGGACAGATGCTGAAGCTAGAATATTTTGGCCAACTGATGCAAAGAGCCAACTCATTGAAATAGACCCTGATGCTGAAAAAGATTTAAGGCAGGAGGAGAGGGGGATGACAGAGGATGTGATGGCTGGATGGCACCACTGACACAATGGACATGAGTTTGAGCAAACTGCAGGAGATGGTGAGGGACAGGGAATCCTGGCATGCTGCAGTCCATGTGGTTGCAAAGAGTGTGACACGACTTAATGACCAGACAACAACATTGAAATATATGATAGCAAGTAACAGTTACAGAGGTTGCTCAAAACAGAATAAAGTAATATCAATTACTAGAGACTTGAAAGACAGCTGAGGCTCTACTTGGCTTAGCAGAAAGCAAAATACACCATGGAGTGATTATGATTTGAGATGCCCTGGGAGAGGTCTCTTTGGCATCCTCACTGGCTGCTATATAAAATGCAAACTTAGCAACTCCTTGGATGCAGTCAGCAAGGATATCCTTGGACTCAGCTGGAATTTCCAACTCTATCCCCTTAGACATGTGACTTTTTCCAAGATGCTTAGCATTTCAGAGCCTTGATTTCCTTTTTCTGGGGCAAAGAGACAATAATTTAATTTTGTTTTATGATACTTTTAAAAATCAAGTTTGATCCATGAAGTAGGGCACCCAAAACCAGGGCTCTGAGACAACCTAGAGGTATGGGGTGGGGAGGGAGGTGGGAGGGGTTTCAGGATGGGGGGACAGGGTCATGTTGATGTATCACAAAAGCCATCATAGTACTATAAAGGAATTATCCTCCAATGAAATAAATCTAAAAATTATTGAAATACAGTTGATTTACAATGTTGTGTTATTTTTAGTTGTACAGCAAAGTAATTCAGTTATATATTATATATATATATATATATATATTCTCTTTTAGATTTGTTTCCACTATAGGTTATTACAGAGTATCCTTTTCTTTTATAAGTTATTACAGAGTATAGTTCCTTGTGCTATATAGTAGGTTCTTACTGATTACCTATTTTATGTATGGTAGTGCATCACCGACTCTGTGGACATGAGTTTGAGGGAACTCCGGGAGTTGGTGATGGACAGGGAGGCCTGGTGTGCTGTGATTCATGGGGTCGCGGAGAGTCGGACACGACTGAGCCACTGAACTGAACTGAACTGAACTGAGTGTGTATATGTTAATTATGTTAATTCCAAACCTGTAATTTATCCCTCCACCACCTTTCTCTCCCCTTTGGTAACTATAAGTTTGTTTTCTAGATCTGTGAGTCTGTTTCTCTTTATAAATAATGTTATTTGTACCATTTTTTTTTCAGATTCCACATATAAACAGTATCCTATGATATCTGTCTTTCTCTGACACTTGACATTTTTGAGAGACAATATTATCTCGGATTGTAATATATCAATATGCTATCTACTAAATGCTATACTAGCCCAAGTCAGAATTCTGACTAACTTTACCAAAAGCAGAAACTTAAAGAAAGTTTATGAGGTAAATATGTTTGAGCTTTCTTAGAAGCACTCAGACACCAAAAGGAACATGCCTTTCTGAAACAAAACTTTGAAATGCAAGGAAAGCCGGTTCGACCACATGTTATCTAAGAATCAGGTTGGAGGAATGTTAAAGGACATGATTATTCCCCAATGGTGTTAGATTTTGTACTTTAAATAATAATGAACACATTTCAAAAAGGCTCTGCCAGGTTACATTCTGACTGTATATTCCATGGCCACAATCCCTGTTACAGACAAAATTTTTCATTGCTTTTTTCACATACAAGGAGCTTCATGATCTGGATTTGGCCTTCTTCCCTGTCTACATATCATGTAAATCGCACAGATGAAAACTGCAAAAACTACACTGAGATACTTGTATTTTGGAGAAGTAGCAATTTTTATATTACTTACATTTCTGTGTCTGAATAAATGGCAGCACTGAACTGTACTATACTACCTTTAGTTACTTCTTCTGGTTCTTCAAAACTTACCTATACTTTCCCTTGAAATCAAACTATCCCAGCCCAAGTGCACCCTAGGTCTGACAAACCTGTGATTTTATGTACAATCAAACTTATAACACTAATGCATTTATTGCTAAATAATTAGCCTCTACTATTCCACTGCCCTGCAAGTTCCTCAAGGGTAAGAATTATATGCCCCTGGCTTTCTCTGTACAGCAGACTGTCTAACTGCTCAGAGTAGGCAATCTTTTGACAAATGATTTAAGAGTAAATGTCAGATGGAATAGTATGCACAGTTGCCTGTATAACAAATTATTACCCAGAATCACTGATGACAGATTATAGCTTGTCTTAAGAAAATGAAATCTAGAAGAGTTAAATCAGAATCTGCTGGGACTTGCCTAGCAATCCAGTTGTTAAGACTGTTTCCAAATCTGGGGACACAGGTTCGATAGCTGGTCAGGGAACTAAGATCCTACATTCCACATGGCCAAAAAAATTAGAATCTACTCTTATGGGGTCACATCTATGGGGTTCCATCTATGGGGTCACACAGAGTCGGACACGACTGAAGTGACTTAGCAGCAGCACTCTCTTATGAGAATGATAGAAGGAAATTCCTAATTTCACCTGGGTTGGAAAAGTGAATCAGAAAGCTAATTTGGGCAAGAATTTCATTTAGTATATAGTGGTTTACTATATTGCAACCCCTAGATAATACTGTCACTTAACAATGTTACCTATCCCATCCTGAAAGGTTCTTAGTATTTTATAATCCATATCCCATAAAATCTATATATGAGATGCTCAACATAACTCTAGGCCATCCATTGGTGAAGTGGGCATCTTTACAGAGGGACAGTCAGATCAATTCTCTTGATCCTTCATAAGTTAATTGTTGAATAAAACACATCTAAAATTAAATGTTTATGCTCTAATCAAGGTTACTTGCCACATAAAATGGTACATGATGAAGCTTTCACCCTGGCTTTAAAGGGACAGTAAAAGGTTATGAAATATGCAATAACCTAAGTTGGTGGAGGTATGATGGCACCAGAGTTGAGGAAATGTTTTCCTGAGCACAGCCTTGATGATGAAGTGAAGAGAATGGCTTCAAAAGTTAGCGAACAAGTGAGAAGGTCAAAGGAGGGAGATTCTGGAATGAGAGTAGATGAGATGATTGATGGAAAGTCCTGGAGAAGGAAGGGTAGAGGCACTTCAATACTTGATAGTCTAATTTTCCACTTTTAAGTGGTGTAATCTGATTCTCTTCCTGTGTTTAGTAAATTAAGTACAGCTCTGGTCATTTGTTCCCTAGCAAAGGAAGGCACTAAGGCAGCATTTGGTATGGGAAGGGGTTCACCAAAGGAAAAAGTAAGCGAAGATTAAGCATTCAACCAAAAAAAAGAAAATTGAAGGCACTCAGGAGAAGCACTTTCCTTTCTCAATGACTCTTTACATTCTAACCCCTCTTACCATCTTCTTTGATGACACAGAATAAAACGAAGGTGTTTGCATATAAGTCTATAAATTTGTACATTTCTAATGTCAGCACACAGCAAAAGGAAGTTAAAGAATCAAAATACAATGAGTGAATCAAACTGCTGGTTGCAGAGGATTTTGATTATGTTTTTCCTAGCCACACAATCATGTCACTTTTTCACATGTCTCTCAAGCTTGTAATTGCCATTTTGGGATCACTTCTCAAAGGTCTACTGCATTCATCTATTCAGCTGCTGCTGCTACTGCTAAGTCACTTCAGTCATGTCCAACTCTGTGCGACCCCATAGACGGCAGCCCACCAGGCTCCGCCATCCCTGGGATTCTCCAGGCAAGAACACTGGAGTATGTTGCCATTTCCTTCTCCAATGCATGAAAGTGAAAGTGAAGTTGCTCAGTTGTGTCCTACTCTTAGCGACCCCATGGACTGTCGCCCACCAGGCTCCTCCATCCATGGGATTTTCCAGATAAGAGTACTGAAGTAGGGTGCCATTGCCTTCTCTGATCTATTCAGCTAGCTACCATCAACTTCTACTGTACAAAGGGTAAGACTTTGGGAAGTAATGTTAAAAGAGACTCAATATTCAAAAAGAAGGACAGTCATTTTTTATTTGCAGATCTATAAGATGAGATAGAAGGCTCTGCAGGATACAGTAGAGACCCCAAAGAATGGAGACATCTAGTTAACTGTATCTGAGTTGCCATGTTAGGAGAAGGGACCCAGCTCACATGACTCAGGCCCCAAGCAGCCTACAACATTCTGAAGCCATGGACTATTTAGTGAAGCCTGATGGAGCCATATGTTTGATCTTTTCTTCACTGAACTAAGGTTTAAAGCAGACCTAAAATTTTATCTGAAACAGTCCTTGGTGTTATCAACTAAAACAGTGAAAGAAAAACACTTAAAAGTCATTTCCACTAGGTTGGGAGCAGTTTGACACAGGAATTATTAACTATACCTGAGCAGTACTTAATGAAGCAAGCACAATTTACAAAACAAAAACCAAAGAAGGTCTTAAATTTTTCAAAACCAAACTGTCTTTGGAAATGTTCTGTGCATATTTTCACCAGCACTACAGTGAAAAAACAAGCAGTTGACCAGGAAGGCAAAGGAAAATTAGATGTTATGGCCATGAGAACTAAAGTCTAAATTTATCTACAAAAGCAACTTGGTGTTGGGGAGTTCAAATTCTGGATCTGCCTTTTAATAGATGAGTGTGACCTTGAGAAAATAATTTAATTTCTCTGTAATCTACATTCCTCAACCATAAGATGCCAAAGTGAGAAGATCATAAAAAATTAATAGGTTTGTTTTCTTTGTCAAATTTATGGTTACTGAAGGGGAAAGTGGGGAAAGCATAAATTAGGAGTTCGTGATTAACAGAGACACACCACTATATATAAAATGGATAAACAATAAAGACCTACTGTATAGTACAGGGAACTCTACTCAGTATTCTGTAATATATTTGTCAAATTTATGGTTACCGAAGGGGAAAGGGGGGAAGGGATAAATTAGGAGTTTGGGATTAACAAATACACACTATTATACATAAAATGGATAGCCAATAAAGAACTACTGTATAGGTCAGAGAACTCTACTCAGTATCCTGTAATAACCTGAATGAAAAAGAACCTGAAAAATAATAGCTATATATATGTATGTATATCTGGGGCTTTTCCCTGGTGGCTCAGCAGGTAAAGAATCTACCGGTGATGCAGGAGACCTGGGTTCAATCCCTGGTTTGGGAAGATCCCCTGGAGAAGGGAACAGCTACTGCCTCCAGTATTCTGGCCTGGAGAATTCCATGGACTACGTAGTCCATGGGGTCACAAAGAGTCGGACACAACTGAGCAACGTTCAAATATATATATATATGTATACGTATAACTACATCACTTAGCTACACACTTGAAACTAACACAACATTGTAGATCAAGTGCACCCCAATATAAGTTTTTTAAAAAATCATAAAAAGGATATACTTTATAGCACAGGAAACTATAGTCAATAACTTGTAATAATCTATAAGGAAATATAATCTGAAAAAGATGTATGTGTGTACGCCTGTGTGTACTGTACACTTGAAACTTCCACGACATTTTAAACCAACGGTACTTCGATTAAAAATTACAAAAGAATTAATGGGTTGTTATGAAGGTTAAATCCACATTCAATAAGCATAAATTCTCTATTTTTACTGGCAATAATAGGGTTGGCTGGTGGCTGGGTCATTCATCAGTGAGACAATGCAACAATAAAGAAACAGTCTCTGTAATTACGCATCCCTATCTCCCATACTTCTTCCCAAAGCCTATATTCTGCACATTATAGAAATGCCAGCTAAATTGCAAAGCTAAATATTACATTTCATTCTCACGCTGAAATTGGAATGTTGAGAATACAAGATGATGGTGTTGCCACATGCTTTACGTTACAAACTTTAGTAATAGCCCTAAAAGTACTAGGACTGGCAATTTCCAGAGTTAAAAACGATCACCATCATTAAGAAGCCCTAGTTCATATGGAATTTCTCATTCATGTTCCTTTATTTTATGGGATATTTCATGCATCTCTTAGTGGGTTTCCTCCACAAGTGCAGAGAGATCAGCGTTCCCATTACCATTCATCCTTGTCAGCGTCACAATTGCAAAAGTGTCGAATGTCCAGGCAGCTCTCATCCAGGCCACAGTCGCATTGCTGAACTCCGGGAGGGACGCCTCCCCAGTAGGGTTGCCTTTCATTGGACCGCCCAATCCACCAGGTCAATGGAGTTCCATCTGAAAGACAAGATGCTTCACAAGTCAGAATGGAGCAAGCCTGACATGGCACAGAGGGTGTCACAGAAACTGAGATGAAAATATGTTGAAGAATATCTATACATTTTAAGTACCTGTATACAAATACTTTTCATGAAAGTATTTATAGGAGTATTTGTGTATAGATATCTAAGTGTATACATACATATACACACACACATAGAGAGAGAGATGGAAGGAAAGAGAGAAAGAGATAGGAAAAGAGAAACAAAGGTAGGAAAAGGGGGAAGGAAAAGCAGAAGAAAAGCAAGCAAGGAAGGAAGAGAGCAAAGGATATATTTATACAGTGTATATGTGTGTATATATATATATACAGAGTTGGCTCAGAGGACAGGGTGGCCTTGTTTTACCCGCCACTGATTTCTGTCATGACAAAGACTATCTCCAAGGTTATCATACCTTTTGAATTTTTTTTAAAAGTCATAAAATTTGAAGTACAAAGATTAGGCAAAAAACATTATGAAAGTCAATACTGCATGGGTCAATGAAATCCCTTTGTACGTCACATTTAACCTATACAAAGCTAGTATGTAACCTCTAATTTGTGGTTTATGTAATTAATAGAAAACTTTTTTGAGTCTTGTCCCTGTCATTGTTTTTCTCTGCAAGGTTTAGTTTAGTAATATATGTTGAAGTTATCCTTTATAATTGAAAATATTTAAGCAGATAAAAATATTATCCAGGAGATGATAATATATCCAAAACAACAGATATATATAGGCAGAGATGTAGGTGTTATATACCTTACGCTGAAAGAGGTTAGGCTTAGGTTCTCTTTGAAAATAGCTGATCTGTTTGGCATACAATAGGCACTTAATGTGTATTTATCTTTTGAAAATGAAAGAAACAATTATTGAAAGCTATTTTCATGATTTATCATTTTAAACAGAATAGTAAAATTTATCTGAGAATGATATTAAGTTAGAATTTTGCCTTGTCAAGATTTGATTTCATATACAACTCCTGATGCACAAATATATAATTTATAAATTATTCATATATACAAATAGTAACAACTCTGAATTGGTTTAACTGCAAATATCCTTACGGAAATCACTGAGGCAAATAGGAAGAGAATGACAGTCTAGAGCTTCCAAGAACTTGCAAGTAATGAGAAAAAGATAAAACGGGTACTATGAAAAGCAAAAGCATCTTAGGGATGCTGAGTTGGGGGCAGACAGACTGAAGGACTATCCTCACCTGAAAAATACTACTCTTCACTCTAAAGAGTTTCAATTCCCACAGGTATACTTATGTGGATATATGGCAGAAACCAACACAATATTGTAAAGCAATTATCATTCAATTAAAAGCAAATTAAAAAAAGAATTCTTACCTTTCTAACCTCATAGAACTGCTCTGAATAAAATTATGTACACACACACACACAAAAAAAGTTTCAATTCCCTTTATTATCTTTTAAGTTAGAATTCCAGTTAGAGATGTCTGTTAACCACTGTCTTCTTTTTAAAGAATAATTCTAAATCCATTTTACTTTGTTCCAAACAGCTGTAAATTGTTGGACACTGGTTCAAATGAATTGCTTTCTTTCTAACCACTAGCTCAGATAAGCTGTGTTCAAGTGGGTTTATTTAGAGCAAAAAGCATTTTCAGGCCTGGGGTAAGCTTAAGTGGATCATTCCAGTGTGTAAGTCCAGGTAACACAGGGGTAAAACATTGTGTGTTTATACTTCCCTGCTGGTATAGAGGATAAGAATCCTCCTGCCAGTGCAAGGGACATGTGTTGGATCCCTAGTCCAGGAAGATTTCACATTCTGCAGGGCTATTAAGCCCATGGGCCACAACTACTGAGCCTGCATGCTGCAACTTCTGAAGCCTGTGTGCCTAGAGCCTGCACTAACCAACGAGAGAAGCACCCATAATGAGAAACCCATGGACAAAAATGAAGAGTAGCTTCTGCTTGCCAGTACTCCTGTGTACAGCAATGATGACCCAGAGGAGTCAAAAGTAAAAACAAACCAATACAAAAAAAAAGAAAAACACCTTATGTGTTTGAAGAAGTTTTCCCAATTTGTCTTTAAGTACAAGAAATGGCAAGTTTCTCTAATTCTCTCTCTTGGCACTGTCCAAAACTCTCCTCCATTATGTAGAATCTTGATCATAGTGAAGTTCAATGTCATTATAGATTATTTTTATTGGTAAGCTAAACCAAGGTTGCTATCATATTAATAGTGTTATTATCAGTGGTCTTAGTTCTGAACAACCATCTTGTGCATGCAAGCTGGTGCAAATGTTGCCTTCTAGTAGTCTCACTAGTTCTTATTTGGTACCACATTACCCTAGAGGTGCCATTAGCATCCCCAAGATTTTGTTTTGCTTGGAATCTAGCATTACCTGTACCAGTGATACTTGGGGTCCCCTCCTCATATCTGGAAATCAGTATAAAATTTGAAAATTTTTTTGACTGAATACCAATGAGCAAAAATTTAAGGATGGAAAACATAAGGAATAAAGACAAAACACACACACACACAAATTTGAAATCAGGAGCTTAAAATTATGGTTTAATTTTGGGCTTCCCCTGTGGCTCAGTCAGTAAAGAATCTGCCTGCAATGCAGGAGATCTGGGTTCAGTCCCTGGGTTGGGAAGATTTCCCCTGGAGAAGGAAATGGCAACCCACTACAGTATTCTTGCCTAGAGAATCCCACGGACAGAGGCGCCTGGCAGGCTACAGCCCATGGGGTCACAAGAGTCAGACACAATTTAGCAACTAAACCACCACCAATTATCTTCTTAGATGTCCCATGTTTGTGCTTATTCCTCTATAGAGTACAAGTTGAAATATAACAAATGGAGAAACTGAGGATTAAATAGGGTGACTGATTTGCCTTTATTCAAGGCCCTAATGATGTAGTCAGTAAGAGAACTAGCACCCTTTCTCCACATTTTGGGCATTGAAGAGATTGGATTCACAGCATGTGGTATTGTTGGGTTCTTGCAAGTGCTAAATATCCCTGCCTCACTGATGTCTTCATTTGGCTACTTGCTTTGGTCCCTGGAACAGGGGTGGGATAGGGTGAGAGGTGGGAGGGAGGTTCAAGATGGAGGGGACATATGTATACTATCTATGATGGATTCATGCTTATATGTGACAGAAATCAACACAATATTGTAAAGCAATTATCCTCCAATTAGAAATTATTATTTTTTTTAAATGAGGTTATGTCAGCTTGCAGTCTAGACCTTAAGAAGCATGCATGTTTCCACTGCTCCTGGGAGTGGGGTGTCTCTGACATGGTGGGAGAACATATTTGAGATGGTCACAGCCTCTTCAGGGAGACCACAGGATGTGGCACATGGAACACCTGTCCTATGTGACACTCAGACCTGTGAGCATAAGTTCTGAGCATTGCATGCCACTGAGTTTGGCAACAGGCAGCATAGCATTATTGTGACAATTGCTGATAAAATACAAATCAAATATCAACGACATTCAAAAATTCTGTTGGATGATGCGGAAGTAAACACAATGGTCAACAATGATCCTGCTTTCAATTGCAATTTGGTTGGCAACATGAATAAAGAGGCACACCAGAGGATGAGGAAAATAAAGAGAAACATCAATTCTGTTTTGTTCCAACTAATTTTCTATCTTCTGAAGCATAAATGGAAGCAGTCAGAGCGGACATTTTAGCAGCTGCTCAGGAAGTACCTTTCTTTATTCTCACATGTTCCTTACTTGAACCTACTCTCAGTTTACTCCTAGTCCGTTCCAACTCAGTTCCAATTATTGGCAGCATAACCCTGACTCTCAGGCCACCTTTGCCCCCTTCAAACATGATGCTTGGATCTTCCTGCAATTTGGAGAGCAGTTTCCCCCAATGGCCATCATTCTGTCTCAGCTCTTCTTGGCTCAATGCTCTCACTCACGTGTTACTTTGAAGTTCTGCATAGAACTTTGGAGAAACTATTCCCATAGCTGATCACTGGCTGTCACCTGCCACAGCCTCCACCCATAGGTGATGTAAAAATTAAGCTTTGTGCTGTATCTGTGCTGCAGGTGGTCTCCTGCACTTCAGGCAGATTGTTTTCCAACTGAGTCACCCGGGAAGCCACTGTATATACACACATATGTATATACATATGATTTATAAAACAAGGTGATTAAATAAAATGATATAAATTATTAGTGTGCATTACATTATATTATACATAATCACTCCATTCAATTATTTCTTAATTCTATGCAATAAACGTCATGGGGAGATATCCTAATCATATAAAGTTCAATAGACTTTCACTGTCCCAAGGGGGTTCATAACATTTAGGGAAGAAGGTTATATACACAGTTAAAAGAAATACAAGTCAAAATGAGCTTAGGGTCAAAATAAAGCAATTAATAAAATGGTAGGAAAGTCCAGAAGAAGAAACCACGAATTCTGTCCAAGATTCCTGAAAAATGTTTCACAGAAATTGTTTAAGTTCATGAAAATGGAAATGGTAACATTTGACTGGAGGCTTGGTGTTGCGGGGACTTCAGCAAATGGTACCACCAAAGAAAAAGATATGAATAACAGACACAAGGAAAGGAATAAAATTATCTTACAGCATCATTAGGAAGCAACTGTTTGAAATAATGAGATTTCTGTACACACTAAAGGTACATTATTTCACTGATGGTAGTTAAAGCATTTTGAGCTTAAAAATAAGAGGAAGGAGCCACCAAACTTGTAAGGACAAATAGTTACAGTGATCACACCCAAATGTTTCAATTTATGATCAAAACATCAAAATGTTGATTTAGGAAAAAAGATTCTGAAAACCAAAGTCTTTCACATTATCTTTCTTTCTAAACAGAATATAATTTATAAGGAAACATTTAGACAGAAAGAAAAACAACTTCATCCATATCAAAAAATAATGTTAGGCATTCATCAATCTTGGTCTTACCGCGTGCTGGTCAGGATCATTAAATCAGAACATATGTCTAATAGTGTGATTAAGAGCTAGTCAGTGACATTAGAAATTAACATTTTTATAATGTGGTTCAACATTCTCTTCTCCTTGCCTATTTAATTGAAGTGAGCCCCAAAAGGAGGGGGGTGCAGAAAAGATTAATGATACCACCTCTCAAAACAAATGATAAAAGTCACTTTGCTGAGGTCATTTCAACCTAAACTGAACAAACCTCTCTAGAATGTTGAGGCAAAGAGGTAGACAAAATGATTCATTTAAATGACTCTATCTGCATTGTTTTAACTTTGTGGCAGAATAAAATGACTCTTTGCATTCTGATAGTATATTTTATTGGAAGAGTTGTAATGAAGAATCCTAGCAAGGTTAAATGATTTGTTCAAAGTCACATAGTCACTGAAGGCAGATCTGGACTCAAGGCTCTGAGTCCATGAAAGCCTCGTGTCCTGAACAACGATCTTCCCCAAAACTCACAAACCTTCTAACTTTTTGATGTGCTAAAAACATATGAAGATAATGTGAGTCTTTAAGGGAAAAATGTCAGCTAGTGAAAATGGCAATTATTTTTTTTGAGAAGGAAATAAATTCATTTATTCTTTTCCTAAGGAGCATAATTATTACATGAGAATCATGTTTCCTTTTTTTTAATTTATTTTAATTGGAAGCTAATTACTTTATGTTACTGTATTGGTTTTGCCATACATTGATGTGAATCTGCCCCGGGTGTACATGTGTTTCCCATTTGAACCCCCCTCCCATATCATCCCTCTGGGTCATCCCAGTGCACCAGCCCTGAGCATCCTGTATCATGCATCGAACCTGGACTGGTGATTCATTTCAAATATGGTAATAAACATGTTTCAATGCCATTCTCCCAAATCATCCCACCCTCGCCCTCTCCCACAGAGTCCAAAAGACTGTTCTATACATCTGTGTCTCTTTTGCTGTCTTGTATACAGGGTTATCATTATCATCTTTCTAAATTCCATATATATGCCTTAGTATACTATATTGGTGTTTTTCTTTCTGGCTTACTTCACTCTGTATAATAGGCTCCAGTTTATCCACCTCATTAGAACTGATTCAAATGCATTCTTTTTAATGGCTGAGTAATACTCCATTGTGTATATGTACCACAGCTTTCTTATCCATTCATCTGCAGATGGACATCTAGGTTGCTTCCATGTCCTGGCTATTGTAAACAGTGCTGCAATGAACATCGGAGTACATGTGTCTCTTTCAATTCTGGTTTCCTCAGTGTGTTTGCCCAGGAGTGTGATTGCTGGGTTGTATCGCAGTTCTATTTTTAGTTTTTTAAGGAATCCTCATACTGTTCTCCATAGTGGCTATACTAGTTTGCATTCCCACCAACAGTGTAAGAGGGTTCCCTTTTCTCCATACCCTCTCCAGTATTTATTGCTTGTAGACTTCTGGATAACAGCAATTCTGACTGGAGTGAAATGGTGCCTCATTGTGGTTTTGATTTGCATTTCTCTTATTATGAGGAATGTTGAGCATCTTTTCATGTGTTTGTTAGCCATCTGTATGTCTTCTTTGCAGAAATGTCTGTTTAGTTCTTTAGCCCATTTTTTATTGGGTTTTTTTTTTATTATAAATTAATAAGAACTGATTATACTAAATGAACACTGTATTATGGCAATATGACCTTTAGCTTGTTACACAATATCTCTGATAGGACAAACTTGAAAGCAGTAGTTTCTAGAAGTGGGGTACAAGAATGGTGGGGGATTTCTATAAACACATCAAACTAATGTGAGAAGAAAGAAACCTTCCTGTGTTAAGACCCAAAGACTTGGGGAGCAGCTTATTTATTACTATAATATGAGTTAACCTATACTGATCAATATACTAAATAATTAATGAATGGGAAACAAATTTAGAAAATAAGATGATGTCTACACATGCTCAGAGAGAGAGAATTTCAATTTAAAAAAATCTGTGCATTAACGCTCACGAAGCTTCCCTTGTGGCTCAGCTGGTAAAGAATTTGCCTGCAGTGTGGGACACCTGGGTTTGATCCCTGGGTTAGATGGGCATAATAAAAGACAGAAATGGTATGCACTTAACAGAAGCAGGAGATATTAAGAAGAGGTGGCAAGAATACACAGAAGAACTATACAAAAAAAAATCATCATGACCCAGATAACAATGGTGGTGTGATCACTCACCTAGAGCCAGATATCCTGGAATGCGAAGTCAAGTGGGCTTTAGGAAGCATCACGACAAAAAAAGCTAGTGGAGGTGATGGAATTCCAGTTGAGCTATCTCAAATCCTAAAAGATGATGCTGTGAAAGTGTTGCAGTCAACATGCCAGCTAATTTGGAATACTCAGAAGTGGCCACAGGACTAGAAAATGTCAGATTTTATTCCAATCTCAAAGAAAGGCAATGCCAAGGAATGCTCAAACTACCATACACTTGCACTCATCTCCCATGCTAGCAAAGTAATGCTCAAAGTTCTCCAAGCCAGGCTTCAACAGGACATGAACCGTGAACTTCCAGATGTTCAAGCTGCATTTAGAAAAGGCAGAGGAATCAGAGATCAAACTGCCAAAATCTGTTGGATCATCAAAAAAGCAAGAATGTTCCAGAAAAACATCTGTTTTATTGACTATGGAAAGCCTTTGCTTGTGTGGATCACAACAAACTGTGTAACATGCTTAAAGGGATGGGAACAACAGACTACCTTACTTGCCTCCTGAGAAATCTGTATGCACATCAAGAAGCAACAGTTAGAACTGGACATGGAACAACAGATTGGTTCCAAATTGGGAAAGGAGTACATCAAGGCTGTATATTGTCATCCTGCTTATTTAACTTATATGCAGAGTACATCATGTGAAATGCCAGGCTGGAGGAACCATAAGTTTGTATCAAGATTGCCAGGAGAATTATCAGTAACCTCAGATATGGAGATGACATCACCCTCATGGTAGAAAGTAAAGAAGAACTAAAGAGCCTCGTGATGAAAGTGAAAGAGGAGAGTGAAAATGTTGACTTAAAACTCAACATTTAGAAAACTCAGATCATGGCATCTGGACCCAACATTTCATGGCAAATTGATGGGGGAAAAATGAAAACAGTGAGAAACTTTATTTTCTTGGGCTCCAAAATCACTGCAGATGGTGACTGTAGCCATGAAACTAAAAGACACTTGCTCCTTGGAAGAAAAGCTATGATCAACTTCAGTTCAGTTGCTCAGTCGTGTCTGACTCTTTGCGACCCCATGAATCACAGCATGCCAGGCCTCCCTGTCCATCACCAAATCCTGGAGTTCACTCAAACTCATGTCCATCGAGTTGGTGATACCATCCAGCTATCTCATTCTCTGTCATCCCCTTCTCTTCCTGCCCCCAATTCCTCCCAGCATCAGAGTCTTTTCCAGTGAGTCAACACTTCGCATGAGGTGGCCAATGTATTTGAGTTTCAGTTTCAACATCAGTCCTTCCAATGAACACCCACCACTGATCTCCTTTAGAATGGACTAGTTGGATCTCCTTGCAGTCCAAGGGACTCTCAAGAGTCTTCTCCAGCAACACAGTTCAAAAGCATCAATTCTTCGGCGATCAGTTTTCTTCACAGTCCAACTCTCACATCCATACATGACCACTGGAAAAACCATAGCCTCGACTAGATGGACCTTGGTTGGCAAAGTAATGTCTCTGCTATTTAATATGCTATCTAGGTTGGTCATAACTTTCCTTCCAAGGAGTAAGTGTCTTTTAATTTCATGGCTGCAATCAGCATCTGCAGTGATTTTGGAGCCCAAAAAAATAAAGTCTGACACTATTTCCACTGTTTCCCCATCTATTTCCGATGAAGTGATGATCAAGCTAGACAGCATATAAAAAAGCAGAGACATTACTTTGGCAACAAAAGTCTGTCTAGTCAAAGCTATGGTTTTTCCAGTAGTCATCTATGGATGTAAGAGTTGGATTATAAAGAAAGCTGAGTGCCGAAGAATTGAAGCTTTTGAACTGTGGTGCTGGAGAAGATGCTTGAGAGTCCCTTGGACTGTGATGAGATCAAACCAGTCAATCCTAAAGGAAATCAATCCTGAATATTCATTAGAAGGTCTGATCCTGAAGCTGAAACTCCAATACTTTGGCCACCTGATGCCAAGAGCCAACACATTGGAAAAGACCCTGATGCTGGGAAAGATTGAAGACCGGAGAAGAGGATAACAGAAGATGAGATGGTTGGATGGCATAACTGACTCAATGGACATGAGTCTGAGTAAGCTCCGGGAGTTGGTGATGGATAGGGAAGCCTGGCATGCTGCAGTCCACGATGTCTCAAAGAGTCGGACGTGACTGAGTGACTGAACTGAACTGAATTGAAGGCTCACATGTCTGTTTTTTAATAGTCCTAATTTTTAAGAAATCCTGCACTAATTGTTCATTTAACTATTCCAGGCAGATATACACTTCCTATATCCTAGTTCAATCAATATTATCTAATTTTGCAGATGAGCAAACAGAGCTATTAGACAGATGATGTATTACTTGTCCAAGGTCACACAGGAGTCAGTGACAGACCTTTGCCAAAGCCACAGTGTTCTCTTGTAGGTGATTATAATATTCTCTTGCTCCATCCCGTAAAAGGTATTCTTACAGCATGAAACAGGGTCTTCAACAGTCTGCATCAGAAAATTTGTCTCCCTGATGAAAATCCTCTCGTATTCTCATACAGGTTCTTTTAGGTTTGCTGTCTCTACCTAAATCTAGCTTCTCATGGCTTTTTACAGTGGCTGATCATGTTCTGTCATGTTCTGAAATGTGATCCTGAATTTAAATCTCATCTCTTCCCAGGTGACCTTATTTACAATATTGAAAAGTGACTCATTATTTTCTCAGGTGTACTTACAACCACCTGAAATCATACATTTCTTTGTTTGCTGTTCATTTGTTTAACATGGTCCTCATAATATCATTAGAATTGTGGCAAGGGCTTTTAAGTCTTGTTCACTACTATATCTTCAGCATGTAGAATGTTCCTGATTTGTGCAAATAATTAATAAATATTTGGTGAATCAATGAATAACTAAATTCTATTAATAAAAAAGAAAAGAAACATCAGTACAGAAGAATTTCACACAAATCATATAAATTTTTTTTCAGAAACATATATGATTATGCTTCTCTTAGTCTTTATAGAAATATATGCATCTTTGGCATTTTATGCCATCATTGAAGACATCAAGAATTTTGTGTCATTTTAGTGAGAGACACAGAGCATGACATCTCTCAAGCCTATAAACGTGCCATATAAACGTGCCATAGAAAGAGATCACAAAACATAAAAGTGTCCATGTACCAGTTAATTTGTAAATTTTAACAAAATGATATAAAGTCTCTGGACAAAACACTTGTCTGGTTAGAGTATAAAAATAGAGAACAAATATAAACCCTGCCGTTAGGATCCTCACAATGTAGTAGATGAGAAAAAAAGCTTAACATTACTTTTAATGTCAGTCAGTCAGTTCAGTCGCTCAGTCGTGTCTGACTCTTTGTGACCCCATGAATCACAGCACACCAGGCCTCCCTGTCCATCACCAACTCCCGGACTTCACTCAAACTCACGTCCATCAAATCGGTGAAGCCATCCAGCCATCTCATTCTCTGTCATCCCCTTCTCCTCCTGCCCCCAATCCCTCCCAGAATCACAGTTTTTTCCAGTGAGTCAACTCTTCGCATGAGGTTGCCAATGTTAGAATAAAATAAATTCAAAGTAGAATTTTGAGCAACATGTGAGAAGTCAAGAGAAAAAAAGGTTCATGTTTAGTGAAGAGGACAGTTGTGGAGAAAACTCCAAATGCATCCCTATATTGAATACACTTGCCATTTCTGTTTTCTAACCAGCAAAATGGATTCCCATACCATTAGCCTTCATAGACTGGTTCACACTGTTTGTCATTTAGCTCTCCTAACACCTCTCAGAGGAGAAGGCAATGGCACCCCACTCCAGTACTCTTGCCTGGAAAATCCCATGGACGGAGGAGCCTGGTAGGCTGCAGTCCATGGGGTCGCGAAGAGTTGAACACGACTGAGCGACTTGACTTTCACTTTTCACTTTCATGCATTTTAGAAGGAAACGGCAACCCATTCCGGTGTTCTTGCCTGGAGAATCCCAGGGATGGGGGAGCCTGGTGGGCTGCCGTCTATGAGGTCGCACAGAGTTGGACACGACTGAAGAGATTTAGCAGCAGCAGCAGCAGCAGCAACACCTCTGAGAAGTTTTTCATTTATATTTTACAGAAAAATTAAAGCTAATAAAGGATTGGTAAATTTTTCAAGATCACACAGAAAGGAAGACGAATTTAGATCTTGCAAGTCAAATTCCAATACTGTTTTTAATGTATGTTATAAAACCTAATCCTATGATAGACTGAAAAAAAAACACATCATAAGTCTTCAAAGAAATTGGTCTTAAATTGAGATTGTGAGTATGCATCAAATAATTATTGGTAAAACTACAGGGTATTATTGAATATGTATCCCCACTATCTTAGGACTATGTCAAACTACATTATTTCCCTGATTATATTGGCCTATTTATTATTTATCTAACAATCAAACAAAAATGCCTGCAAACACAGGTGTTCTAATGATCAACATTGTTTCCAAGGCTGATTTACCCAAACTCCTATAACTTTACTTAATAACTACCTAAGGAAGCAACAGGCCAATCTTATAAGCAGGAACCTATTGAGATTTCTCTCTGGAAATCTTAGTTTCTCAAAACATAGTTGCTGTCTGACTTTAATCAGAATAATCTGGTGTGCTTCTAAGATTACAGGTTCACTGCAGCTTTTCCCAGACACTCAGGGAGTGAAGTGCCCAATTCTCTGTTTCTATCATACTCATAAAGTGATGCTGAACTACTACTACACACTAAAATTTTAGAATCACTAGTTAGAAGGTTCAAATTCAAACTGATAAAATAACCCTTTTATTTTTGAAAAAAAAAATTGTATTTAATGACACTGCAGATTGTTAGTACTAGTAAGCTTAGCTTCAGATTTAATTCCATTACAAAAACACACGCAGTAGGTTGTATTTGTTCCCGATAACAAAAGATATCATGATAGGAGAAAATGAATAAAATACATAACAAAAATTAAGCTTAACTTGTAACGGAGAAAAAGGTCACCGAAAATTTTATGAACTAATTCTTATATTTTGCCTTTGTCTAATATAAAAATGGTTAGTATGCATGTGATGCTGCTAATCGTCTCATGAATCCCCTAGAAGCTTCCTCAGAGAATCATCTCCAGTTTCTCTAGCCCCTCAGAGAAGTATCTCCCACAATTATCCATCCTTCTCTAGCCCCCATCTCCATCCCATTCAGCTCCTTTTATTTAGAAAGTTCTGTTTCATACTTTGGAAAGATTAGGGAGGGTCAGTTCAAATGCTCCTAATTTTCTTCTACTCTGTCTCACAAAGAAGAAAAAAAAAATTGCCCCTTTCTACTTCCTATGTCAAATGTCTCCCATGCTCACTTTGCATCTGCTTTGATGAAAAGATGATGAAAGTAGCCCTCTATCCATGTTATTCCTTTATATGCCTACTCATTGATCTTTCCACTCATCCATCCCCTTAACTGTTTTCACCAGAATCCTTCCCACTCACAACTCTTTGATGGGCCTGACCCTTGGAGATATGAAACATTTTTCTTTGTCTTTCTTCATAGATATTTCATCTATTACTTATACATGAATGTCTAAAAAGTCTAGATTTCCCAGACCTGCATTCTTTTCTGGGTTGTTTGGTGGACACAACAGTTCCATCAGTATGTTCCAGTATTTCTTACAAAGCATGAAGAGTATTTATTACTTGTTATCCTATATGTATGTATGTAAAATGTACACATAGAGGTATTTACAAATTCATATTCCTCAATAGCTCCTGATCCTTTATGAAATAAGGCACTCAATAAATCAATAATTGTATGTTAAATAAAGTGAGAAAGAAGTAAATGTTGTGTTGCTAATCAAAATGCCATTGTGATCCGTTATGTTGATAAACCACCTCTAAATCTTTGTTACTGTTTAACAAGGCAACAACTAACCCACTGATGTTTATAGCATGAATCTTTCAACCATATTATAAACTCCTCCTGAGGATGACATATTTTGTGGGACTTCTTGTGTGAAAAACTTGTAACAGAGGGAGAGAATGCTGATGATGCAAGGCACTTTATCATTTTCTATTGTTTAATCAACTAAAAAATATTCCATGTAAACTTCAGAAAGTTAGAAATAAACAAAGAGAAGAACATAAAGAAAATGAAAGACCTAACCTGAACCTTTTATGTAAATGTCTACATGAGCAAGTTTTTCAAATTATAATAAGTCAGCAAATTCATCAAAGAGAACATGAAGGAGACAAAGTGAGCTTGCTTTGCACAGTGCTAATGAACCAACAACAAACCCTTATTCATTTATTTCTATACATAACTGATGGTTGTAAGTCTCATATTCATTAGAGGCCTGAACAAGACACAGACAGAAAGTTGATGGAGCTCACAGTTCACACCCATTAGGAAGGGTTGGAAACAGTGCAAGGCATTATCATAAGAAGAGTGGGCACAGAGCAGCTCTTGTAATGAATAAAATATGAAGAACTTGGCAATTACACAGACTAGAGAGAAGTGGCCAGAGAATCATCAGCATAATGATAGCAATAAAACAGGATTTCATGCTTGTATCTCCTATTTCACATCCCCAAATCTGAATAATATTTATTAACCACTCTCCTGTTTATGGTTTTTTGCAGGATACGTAACAAAAAATAAAGCAAGGCTATGAGTTTCCTGCCTTCAAGAATTTTTTTGTTTCATGAGTGCCCACAAAGGTCATTTAATTATTCTGAAAGATATTCTACAATCAGAAAATATATGAAAGTGGTAATTTTGGTTTGTGAGTAGGAATGTGCCATTTAAGAATGCTTTGTATTTTAAACATCAGATAAAACAACCACTTGAAAATATTGATTAACCATTTTGTCCATATATTTTCTAAATAAGAAGTGAAAAAAAAAGTTAGCTAGTGTTTACTTAGGACTTACAATGTATCAGTTGCTATGTCTCCTCATCACAAAAGGTGGAAAGCAACCAATGATATTGCAAGAGGTAACCAGTAATCTACCTAACGGTAGGGATAATAATTAGTAATCATTATTTATCCAGCAAATACTAGACATTAAGCAATTCTTTAAATAACAATTGTATATATGTATATTACACATATATATTATATTATACATTTTTTTGATTTCCCGGATGGCTCATTGGTAAAGAATTTGCCTACCAATGCAAGAGATGCAAAAGATGCAGGAAGATCCCCTGGAGTAAGAAATGGTAACCCACTCCAGCATTCTTGCCTGGACAGAGGAGCCTGGTGGACTACAGTCCAGGGGATCACAAAGAGTCAGACATGGATGAGCGACTTGAGCACGTTCATATTCTACATTTATGTTTGTAGATATATATGTCTATACACACACACAGTATTTAGTGCACTATCCTATTTAAAACATATTGCAGTATAAACACTCTTAAAGGTAATTCCAATATTATTAATTACCCCAAAGATTAATTATTTTACCTAAGATTTGAGACAGGAGCATTATCAAGAAATGGGTTGCTGTATTGCTCCCAGCCAAGCACATCTTTCATCAGCTAACATGACGCAGGGCTTCATCTTCAAGAGTCACTTTGTTGCTATCAGAAGGAAAAGCTAAGTGATTGGAATAAAATGTGATACACTACATCTAGACGTAACTCCAGTGCTGGCAGACCTCCTCCTTGTCTCCTATCAGGATGCACCATTAATGGAGGTGACTTCTAGGATCTCAGTCAATAGGAACAAGTCAATTAAGGGACCTTTCAGTTGACAGCTAATGCACTGTTGTCTGCTCTTTGAAGTCTAGAATCAAAGTAAAGAAATGAGTATATTACTGAGGGGAAAGGAAATACTTCCAAGTGTTAGCAGGTTTCTAGGAGCGATTAAAGCAAAACCTAAGACCCAGGCCTCATTTTTGGTTATATGGAATATATTACAAAATAGAGGATATTATCAAATACAAAGTATCTCTAATGATTCTGGAATTGTGAATAACAACTATTTCAATTGCTATGTATAATAAGTCATGTCGTTGTTTTATGTACAACGAAAACTGAAAATCTACTACCAGTTCAACTAAGTGAGTGGGTAAAAGTCATTCAGTCATGTCTGACTCTTTGTGACCCCATGGACTATACAGTCCATGGAATTCTCCAGGCCAGAATACTGGAGTGGGTAGCTTTTCCCTTCTCTAGGGGATCTTCTCAACCCAGGAACATACCCAGGTCTCCCACATTGCAGGCATATTCTTTACCAGCTGAGCCACAAGGGAAGCCCAAGAATACTGGAGTGGGTAACCTATCCCTTCTCCAGCAGATCTTTCCAACCCAGGAATCAAACCAGGGTCTCCTGCATTGCAGGCAGATTCTTTACCAACTGAGCAATCAGGGAAACCCAGTTCAACTAAAATACACCATTAATTATAAGATTTACTCCAATTCCAGAGATACTAAAAATGTACAGTGAATGCTGGTTTTGATTATGTCTATATATATAGTCAAGCCTCCCATGACTCATTTCATCTGCAATTAATCCTCCTTTTTATTTAGTCAAGAAAATTACCTAGTATTTATTTATGCTTGTTGTACATATAAGAAAGATAAAGAATGTCTCCAGCAGGAAACAATCCATCCTAACAGATTTCTTATAAATAATAACCACTTACCTTAAATTAGACATGTAATACCAATATTTTGTAAAATTATCTAAATACTAGAGTTATCAAATATAAAAAGCATAAAACATGTGGTGATTTCAAAAGAGGGTCTGAAAAGTCTTCAACACTCCCCTTCCTTTAAATCAGGGTGGGCTTGTGCCTACTGCAACCAAAAAAGAAGGACAAAAGTGACACCAAGTGACTTGGCCGACAAGGTCCCAAAAAGCCTTGTCCAGTAGTTGCTGGACTATGATTTCATGAGAGACCCTTACTGATTACATCTTAAAATACTCCTATTCTGCCTGCATACCAAAGAAGTAAGGAGTCCATGCACTAGTCTGAGAATGACTTTTGGATGGATAAAAGAAAATAGCTGTTACAAACAGGATTATCATTTGGTTTAGTTGAAAAATTAGATTATAAAGAACTATTCAACTATCTTTGGGGGGAGTTACTAGACCCCCCATATTTCATTTAGAAGATTCAAAAGGACTTACAATGACCTTAAAGTTTTTAATATTTCTATGCCTCATATTTTACTAAAAATGTCACCTCTTCCCTGAAGATTTCTTCAATTAGCTATAGATAGCTCCTACTCCTTTAGAAGTTTTGTGATAACAAACAAGTATCTGTAATAAAATTCTGTATTATAAAGATAATTTTAAGTATCCTCAGTGAAGAATTAATATTATTTATCTCTCTTCATTTCTCTGATTTCAGATGGTTTTCAAAAAGAACATGATCAATTAATCCATAATAAAATATAGATTAGAATTATCTTCTTGGGACAGAAAATGAAATGATAGAAATAAATTATCTTAAATTCTACTCAATATTTTTCAATGACCTATGTAACAAAAGAATAAAAAAAAAGTGGAGATATATATATATATATATATATATATATCTTCTTTACTTTGCTGTACAGCTGAAATTAACACTACATTATAAACCAAAACTCTATTCCAATAAAGTTTTTTTTTTAAAGGAAAACAAGTAAATTCTATTTTGGCAGTAAAAGTATCAAAAGGAAAGATATCAAAAAGTGCAAAAATGCAAAAAAGAAAGATACCATCAGTTTTACATTTCTTACAAAAAGAATTCCAGTCCTCAAGTGAGATATAAGTATTTTTGAACACTGAGTTTTGAATTAATTTTCCATATGAGATTCTTTATGGGAAAGCACAAATGAATCTACAGAAAAATACACTCAATAGCACACCCACCAAAAAGGCAATTCATTGAATTTCACATGGAGAAATTTCCTGAAGGTCCTGTGTAAAAAGCTAAGGAACTAATGCTGATAAATCAAGGTATTACCATCAAAGATGAGCCCTAAAATGACTGGCTTGATGGAAAAGACTGAAGTTAAGGAATGAGTGGACTGCATGGCTTTCCTCCAGCCCTCTCATTCCCTAATACTCCTTTATTTAGCTGGTCTTTGGGTGATTGCT
This sequence comes from Moschus berezovskii, assembly GCF_049115385.1. Classification (NCBI taxonomy): domain Eukaryota; kingdom Metazoa; phylum Chordata; class Mammalia; order Artiodactyla; family Moschidae; genus Moschus; species Moschus berezovskii. Next base: position 60,108,044 of record NC_142461.1, read on the forward strand.
TGAGAGAAAACTCTTTGAGGATACACTCTTTAATAAGGGCTTGTGGTGTGTGGTGTGGCTTTGAATTTGGCCTGGATGTTTTAGAGGAGAGCTGTGCTGTGCTAAGTCGCTTCAATCGTGTCTGACTTTTTGCGACCCTATGGACAGTAGCCCATCAGGCTCTCCTGTCCATGGGATTCTCCAGGCAAGAATACTGGAGTGGGATGCCATTTCCTACTCCAGGGGATCTTCCTGGCCCAGGGACTGAACCCATGTCACTTAAGTCTCCTGCATTGGCAAGACAGGTTCTTTATCTCTAGTGCCACCTGGGAAGCCCTGGGTGTTTCAGATGGTAAAGAGTCAGCCTGCAATGCAGGTGACCTGGGTTCAATCCATGGGTCAGGAAGATTACCTGGAGAAGGAAATGGCAACCAACTCCAGTACTCTTGCCTGGAAAATCCCATGGATGGAGGAGTCTGTCCGACTATAGTCCATGGGGTCGCAAAGGGTCGGACATGACTTAGCAACTAACACTTTCACTTTTGAGGAGAGTTGAGATAATAATTCCACATCTATCTTATATAGCCAAATGGGGGAAAGGAAGGAGAGAAGGAATAAGTTGGACTTTTCAGCTCTATTTCCACACTCTGCTTTCCAACATACTTTACTGTTCAGATGATTTGAGCATAGCAGGCACTCAGAAAATATTAATTGATGGTGATATGTAACTGTTGTTAGCTCTTTGCAACTGCTGTAGGATGGATCGTGTCCTCCTGAAGTCCTATGTTGAAGTGCCAAATCTGAATACCTCAGGATGTCTTCATATTTGCAGACATGGTCTTTCAAGAGATAATGAAGTTACTATGAGACTTTTAGGGTAGGGGCCTAATCCAATGTGGTTGGTGTCCTTATAAGTTCTCTTCATTTAAAGAGACACAGGGGATGTGTGTTCACAGATGGAAGACCACATGGGGACACAGCAGGAAGGTGGGTGCCTACATGCTAAGAGGGATGAAAGACCACCCATTTCTATATCTCCATCTTGGACATCTAGTTTTGAGAACTGTGAGAGAATAAACTTTGGTTTTTAAACCACTCAATCTGCAGTATTTTGGCAGAGCAGCCCAAGCAAACACAGTACCATTGAGGAGCCTCACTGAATTTTGAGAGTTTTGGACTCTAAAATTCCTAACACACTGAAGAAAAGCTCTAATGACCCTGAATGACCAAAGGGGATAATGGTATTCATGAAAGGAAATAGGGCAAGGCAAATTCAATTTGTCAGCTTCTTTATTAAAACCTGCTAACTTTGATGTCTTCTGTGATTTTTGCTATGGTTTTGATTTAGTTTGTTTCTTGCACCTTTCATTTGAGTCTTACAGATAAACCAAGTGGACATAGGTCCTTCTGGCAATTCTGACTACTGAGATTTTCCCTCCACCCAGGGAGAACGGAAAATTAGGCAGAGCAACAGTGAGTGTTGAAAGATACTTTTTTTTCTTCTACCAGTTGAACAGAATCTGCCATCTTCACACATGGGGAAATATGTTGACTTTGGGAGAACATGGAAATGGAAGCAGACAAATGTTCCACAGAGGATGGAACAGCATTATTTTTGTTGGTAGTGAAGAAAACAATTTTTGCCACCTTAAAATATATCAAAGAAGAAAAGAAAAGAAGGGTTTAGAAATTACATTCTCAATATTATCTGGTAAAATATAAATTTATCACTTGCCTTCCAAGAAATTTAGCATTCCATTGTCATACCTAAAAGACCATAGGCATACTCTTTGCGACCTATGGACTGTAGCCCACCAGGCTCCTCTGTCCATGGAATTCTCTAGGCAAGAATACTGGCGTGAGTAGCCATTCCCTTCTCCAAGAATCTTCCCAAGCCAGACATCAAATCTGATTCTCCTGCATGACACGCAGATTCTTTACCCTCTGAGCCACCAGGGAAGCCCCAGAAAAAAAATGATATAGTGTGCCATTTTGGGGGGAAATACAATGAATATATTTTACTATAACAAATTGATTTAAAGTTGTCATTTTAATTTCTGAATGTTATTGTGTTTTGTATTTTCAAATTTCCTAGTAAGACTTGTTCAGGAAAAATGATCTACCTTTTCTCTATGTCCCTTTGTTCTATGTCTCTACAAAAAGTACCACTAGTTGGAGTAGGGTCCCCTAAAAATGTAAAATACATTTTAAAAATCTATCTTCTGGGTCACTTAAAAATTGGGGATTGGAAAAAAGAAGTTGTTCTCTAAAATACCATCAGATGCTAGGTTATTCCTTGTGTCATCAATTGCACTGTAAACTCATTGGAGCAGAAGGAAAAACAGCCACATGTGATTCCAGCTTCCAGGGGAAATGGGAACACACGCTTTCAGAAAATATTCAAAGAAGGAAACCATTAGGGCTTTCAACAGCTTGAGTGACAATATTTAGCACTGAGTTAAAATACATTCACACTTCACTAAAATGCTTCAGATACACACTCTGAACACAATTCATCAGTTAGTCAACATAAGACAAAGGGAGTGCAAAGGCTGTGCTCTCGGAGTGCAAGCCCAGTTTTGGGGACTGGCCTTGAATGTAGGGTCAACATGAGAATGAATTCACTCTGGTATCATGGAGGAACAGAGGCAGCACTAGATTCACAGATAATCTGAATCCAGCTTTGAGTTAAGGGTCTCACTACCCCCCTCATCCCCATGAGCCATCTGGATATCTGCAATTCCTCATTAATCCCTGAAAAAATCTCACTTGTCCAAGAGATCACCTTTTTTTCTTTATCCCTGAGTTCTTCTCAAAGAAATCATCTGTTTCAAGCAATGAAAACTATAAGGAGTCTCCCAACAAAATTCTGACCTCTGGACTTTTGCTTCCATGACCAAACTCATTTTTTTCCTTTGAAAATCTCAGCTGTAAGCTCTTGGCAGGAACAAACTTTCTAGAGAAACACTGGCAGTATTTTCTAAAGTTTTACAGCTCTAAAGATCTTTTTTAAAAATTTATTTTATTTAAGTAGAGTCGATTTATGATGTTGTGATAGTTTCTGCTGTACAGCAGTGACTCAGTTATATATATATATATATATACACACACACACACACACATACATGAGGCTTCCCTGGTGGCTCAGAGGTTAAAGCGTCTACCTCCAATGCGGGAGACCCAGGTTCAATCCCTGGGTTGGGAAGATCCCTGGAGAAGGAAATGGCAACCCACTCCAGTACTCTTGCCTGGAGAATCCCACGGACGGAGGAGCCTGGTAGGCAACAGTCCATGGGATCACAAAGAGTCGGACACGACTGAGTGACTTCACTTCACACACATATACACACACACACACATAGTTTCCTGTGTTATACAGTGGAACATTATTGTTCATTCAATTAAGATCTTTTTAAATAACCCTTGAAAAAAAGTATTCATCATAGTATTATTAAGAGGGGGAAAAATGAGATATAATCTAAATTCCCTCAATAGAGGAATGATTAAAAAATAGAGGAATAGAAAAAAAAAAGTTACCACACAATCACATAAGGAAGCATTATGGAGCCATGGAAAATCACCTTACATTGGGAAGGATATACCTTTTCAAGTTATAGTTTTCTTGAGTAGATGACCAGGAATAAGATTATTACTCAACAATAAAAAAGAAAGAAAAGATGATATCTGCAGCAACATGGATAGACCTAGAGAGTGTCACACTAAGTTGAAGTTACCATTTCATGCCAGCAACAAGCAATAAATGCTGGAGAGGGTGTGGAGAAAAGGGAACCCTCTTACACTGTTGGTGGGAATGCAAACTAGTACAGCCACTATGGAGAACAGTGTGGAGATTCCTAAAAAAAACTGGAAATAGAACTGCCATGCTGCTGCTGCTAAGTCGCTTCAGTCATGTCCGAGTCTGTGCTACCCCATAGACGGCAGCCCACCAGGCTCCCCCGTCCCTGGGATTCTCAGCAAATCTGGAGTGGGTTGCCATTTCCTTCTCCAATGCATGAAAGAGAAAAGTGAAAGTGAAGTCGCTCAGTAGTGTCCGAACTGCCATACGACCCAGCAATCCCACTGCTGGGCATACACACCGAGGAAACCAGAATTGAAAGAGACACATGTATTCCAATGTTCATCACAGCACTGCTTATAATATTTGGGACATGGAAGCAACCTAGATGCCCATCTGCAGATGAATGGATAAGAAAGCTGTGGTATATATACACAATGGAGTATTACTCAGCAATTAAAAAGAATACATGTGGATCAGTTCTAATGAGGTAGATGAAACTGGAGCCTATTATACAGAGTGAAATAAGCCAGAAAGAAAGACACCAATACAGTATACTAACACATATATATGGAATTTAGAAAGAAGGTAACGATAACCCTGTATAGGAGACAACTAATCTTTGAATGTATAGGCATAAAGTTGTTTCTATTATTTATAGTCTTAATGCTTCTATGAATAATTCCCATTTTGAGTATTGTTTATTTGCAAGATTTTTCTTGTTGATTATTGTTACCTGATGTTTCCCTTTCTAGAGATTTTTAAGGCAGCATTGACTCTGTTGAGCCTCTCAATTTTATCTTTATTTTTATTGCATTAATACCTGGTATGTATTAGTTGCTTTCTATTCTTTATGATTATTCTGTTTATTTTGCTAACTTCTTAAACTGGCTGTATACTTGTATACTCATTGCTTTTCCTTTTTATGTAAAGTCTACTACATTGAAGGCCTCAGTGAATAATATTTTCCATATCCTGTAGGTTTTAAGACTTTGTATTTTTATCTTTCTGTAATGATGTTGTTTTTACATGCCATGTACTCAGTGAGTGATATAAACATATTGTAAATTTCAGATTTCTAATAAAAAATTAAAAAAAAAATTATCACACAATCACATAAGGAACCATTATGGAGCCATGGAAAATCACCTTACACTGGAAAGGATATATCTTTTTAAGTTACAGTTTTCTTGAGTAGATGACCAGAAATAAGATTACAGAATATTACTCAGCAATAAAAAAGAAAGAAAAGATGACATCTGTAGCAACATGGATAGACCTAGAGAGTGTCATACTAAGTAGAAGTCAGAGAAGGACAAATATCACATGATATTGTTTATATGTGGAATCTAAAAAAAATGGTACAAATAAATTTGTTTATAAAACAGAAATAGAATACAGATGTAAAAAGCAATTTTATGGTTACCAGAAGGGGTAGGAGGGGAGAGATAAATTGGAAAATTGGAATTGAAATATACACACTATTATATATAAAATAGATAACAAATAAGGAACTACTGCATAGCTCAAGAAATTCTACTCAATATTCTGTAATGACATATATGGAAAAAAGAATCTAAAAAAGAGTATATATATGTATACATATAACTGATTCACTGTGCTGTACACCTAAAACTAGCACAAAATTGTAAATAAACTATACACCAATAAAGTTTTTTTCAAAAAATGAGCTTTCCAATTTCTACAGTGAAATTGCAATTCAAAAAAAGAAAGTGCCATTTTAAAATCCCTTTTTAATAACCAGATATCAGATCAAATGATATTCCCTCAATTTCCAATCCCATGGTAAGCTTACTGTTTGGTCAGGTCACTCTTTGTGTGCATGCTTTATATTATTTTGTAGATTGTTTTTGCCCTGATAGACAACATTCGAACACTTTGTGTCAAACACAGTACTAAAAATCTGTATATCCCCTATGGTATATTCATGTCACAGGAGGCAATGAAGAATAAACATTACTTAAACATGTATTATTTACTAGCAACTGTGGGTGGTGATTTAGATATGTCATCTATTTAATCCTTTTAATATTTTCTAGAAAAGACGCTTACTCCTTGGAAGGAAAGTTATGACCAACCTAGATAGCATATTAAAAAGCAGAGACAATATTTTACCAACAAAGATCCGTCTAGTCAAGGCTATGGTTTTTCCAGTGGTGGTGTATGGATGTGAGAGTTGGACTGAGAAGAAAGCTTATCACCGAAGAATTGATGCTTTTGAACTGTGGTGTTGGAGAAGACTCTTGAGAGTCCCTTGGACTGCAAGGAGATCCAACCAGTCCATTCTAAAGGAGATCAATCCTGGGTGTTCACTGGAAGGACTGATGCTAAAGCTGAAACTCCAATACATTGGCCAATTCAAGGGAAGAATTGACTCACTGGAAAAGACTCTGATGCTGGAGGGATTGGGGTCAGGAGGAGAAGGGGACGACAGAGAATGAGATGACAGGATGGCATCACCGACACAATGGACATGACTCTGAGTGAACTCCAGGAGTTGGTGATGGACAGGGAGGCCTGGTGTGCTGTGATTCATGGGGTCGCAAAGAGTCGGACACAACTGAGCAACTGAACTGAACTGAACTGAACTGAGAGAAAGTTTTACTATACCCACAGTATAGATGGGGAGACTGAGGCTCAGAGAAGTTAAACAATCTGTCCAAAGCATATGGACAGACCTACATTTAAATCTGGCTTTGTCAGAGTCCATCTATGCACTTATCCACTTCAGGGCTCTGTTTCCCCTTTTATTGGGGGCACTCAGTAATTTCTTTTCAGTAAAGTCCCTGGCTTGATCTCTAATGAGTCTATGTCACTCCTTTAAGTTACTGATGTCATGTCACTTCCTTTCTTTCCAGGGTCTAGAATATTTATATATTTGGTGCCAAAGGAAGCAGAGTATGAAAACTCATCCAGTAGGATTATATTCAGTATTCATAATCATCAACAGGAGGGGAAGAAAACTAAAGGCAATAGTTGGAGTTTTTGTTTTTTTTCCCAAAGATGAACAGTTTGAGCTCTTTTCTTTATTTCTCTTCCATAATTTTCATTCTGACACACTGTAGAACAGTTGAAAAAAATGCCACAATAGAGAAACAAGAAAAACAAATGTCAGGAAAATTCATGGATAGGAGTTTCTGGTGAAAACTGAAGTTTTTTGGATTGATTTTTATAATGTCTTATAGGTGCAAAGGTGAAAGTAGGAAAAAGCATCCCTGTCTGTTACCAAATCCAGATAGGATAGCTTTCTTAGGCACAGAGGAGGAGCTTAATGAATATTAATAACTTTATGTTTGCATTTTTATATTTTTCTAAATTTTTTAAAACTAATTTTTATTGAAGTATAGGTGCTTTGGAGAAGGAAATGGCAACCCACTCCAGTATCCTTGTCTGGAAAATCTCATGGACAGAGGAGCCTGGTGGGCTGCAGTTCATGGCATTGAAAAGAGTCAGCCAGGGCTGAGCAACTAACACACTAACACCATAGCTGCTTTACAATGCTGTGTTAGCTTCCACTGTACAGCAAAGTGAATCAGCCATGCATATACATATATCCTTTCTTTTCTTTGACTTCTTTCCCGATTAGGTCATCATTGAGCATAAAGTAGAGTACACTGTTCTCTACAGTAGGTTTTCATTAGGTATCTATTTTATGCAGAGTATTGATACTGTATATATGTCCTAATTTAAAGTTTTTATTTCCATATCTTATCTGGTCAGAATGAGGCACGGTTGGAAATTTGGGCATTTAGGTGAGATCAGTCAAATAGCTGCCCTCTCTGCATTTGTTAATCTTCTAATTATTTGCAAAGAAGATGTGAAAAGACTGCTGTGGATAGGCTATAATAACAGTGTAATTAGTGTGTCAAGAAAATTGGATAAATTTACACTCAAACTCTAATGTCTTGTTTTTGTTTTGTTTTCCCAGAAGTGGGCAAGTAATTTGGAACACTAGGTATCTCAAGCTATTTGTTCTTTTTGTTCAGTCGCTAAGTTGTATACAGCTCTTTGTAACCCCATGGACTGCAGCACCCCCGGCTCCCTTGTCCTTCACTATCTCCCGAAGTTAGATCAAACTCATGTCCATTGAGTTGGTGATGCTGTCTAACCATCTCATCCTCTGCCACCCTCTCCTCTTTTGTCTTCAATCTTTCCTAGCATCAGGGTCTTTTTCAATGAGTAGAGTCGTGGCATCAGGTGTCCAAAGTGTTGGAGCTTAAGCTTTAGGATCAGTCCTTCCAACAAATATTCAGGGTTGATTTCCTTCATGATTGACTGATTTGATCCCAAGCCATAAGGAAAGTCTAACTTTTACTACAGAAGAGCCTACCTTATTTACTCCTGTAAGTACTCATATTAGCATAATCATATTTGTATCCATCTGTCAAACAAACATAAAGAGGGGCTAATCAGCTGCCTCTGTGGAAAGTAAGAGTCACCTGAGAAAATCTCATCCTCATTTTCGCTTAGGTCTCACCATTCATTGAAATTATCATGGCTTACCTCGTTGATGCCCTAATTCCCAATATTCTGCCAAAGTTGGCATATATGTTCGAGTTCCAACAGACTCATGCACAGTTGTGTTTCAATGATGTAAATGGTAGATTCCAGTGTCTTAAGTCACACTGACTAAATCAGAATTTCTGGGGATCAGGCCAAGAAATCAACATTTAGCAAACTCCCCAGATGATTCTTATGCACATCATGGTTTGGAGGATACTGTGTCAAGTCAATGCTTTATTTATAATTGCTTGTGTTATCATCTATTTAGAACAATGCTTGTTGATTGCCTCTAGGTGCTCTACTATTCTGCACACTCATGTGCAACATTCATGTTGAAATGATATAAATTCCACAATTCCATTCTGTAATGAAAACCTTTCATAGAATAGAAATGATGTCAACCTGGCAGCATGCAGCCTCTGAGCTTCATCGTGGCAAACACAGTCTATGTTTGCCATAGCACTCTCCTCCATCCCCTTGGAGTCACCATCACACGGCAAATCAAATTGGATTCTAACCATTTTAATTTTATTCCCTGCTCTGGAAATGGCATCAATTGCTATTCTGGATAAAGGAGATGGTGCTCCTGATTAAAATAATTACATACTGGGAGCTTGGCCAAATGAAAATAAAATGTGGGGGATGATCCTCCAGAGATTTAGAAGCGTGTTGAGGAGAATAAGCACCCAGGGTATTAAGGCAGAGGGTGACTATGAGTAACAGGAAAGAATTAGGCAAAGGAACATTTCCTCTGAACATGACAGAAGTTTTGCCAAACCAGCCCTATTTTAGAGAGGGATGATTTCCCGAGAGATGAATATTTATCCACAGGTTGTTGGAAATTGCAAAGCAACCAGCCGTCTAATTTTATTTCCTCTCATCCTAACTAGCTACCATGCCAGAAAAATCCATCAGCAAATCAATATCTATTTAGTCTTAATGTAGCAGTTGCCTATTCTTTAAAAAGTGTATGTTTGTATTTTCTATTCACCTTGGCAACCCTAGGGTCTAACATGGGACTTTGCACATGGCAGGTGTTTGACTGCTGTTTAAGGATGGAAGGAGTACAGAGAAATATATTATTTTTTATTTCTCTTAAGTTTGCAGTTTAATGTAACTAAAAATCCAATACACATGGATAAGATGATTGTCTATTAAAAATATATAAAGCTTTCAAGTCTTGTACAAGTGAAAGCTTCTTCTAATACTGCTGCCACTGATTCACTTAATTTGTCCAGAAATTTCAGAGAGGGAGGGAATCCATAAGTGAATTTTCCATATAATAGATGTGAATTCTTTTTTATATTAAAAAGGGTTTTTTTTAAACTTGGAATATAGTTGATTTACAATGTTGTGTTTATTTATGAAGGTGTATAGCAAAGTGAATCAATTATATATATATATATATTTATCCACTCTTTTTAATTTTCTTTTCCCATATAGGCCATTACAAAGTATTGAGCAAAGTTTCCTGTGCTATACAGTAGGTCCATATTAGTTAATGAGGAACGCTGGGCTGGAAGAAGCACAGCTGGAATCAAGATTGCCCGGAGAAATATCAATAACCTCAGATATGCAGATGACACCACCCTTATGGCAGAAAGTGAAGAGGAACTAAAAAGCCTCTTGATGAAAGTGAAAGAGGAGAGTGAAAAGGTTGGCTTGAAGCTCAACATTCAGAAAACAAAGATCATGGCATCTGGTCCCATCACTTCATGGGAAATAGAGAAACAGCGGAGACAGTGTCAGACTTTATTTTTTTGAACTCTAAAATCACTGCAGATGCTGATTGCAGCCATGAAATTAAAAGACACTTACTCCTTGGAAGGAAAGTTATGACCAACCTAGATAGCATATTGAAAAGCAGTGACATTACTTTGCCAACAAAGGTACGTCTAATCAAGGCTATGGTTTTTTTCATGGTCATGTATGGATGTGAGAGTTGGACTGTGAAGAAAGCTGAGTGCAGAAGAATTGATGCTTTTGAACTGTGGTGCTGGAGAAGACTCTTGAGAGTCCTTTGGACTGCAAGGAGATCCAACCAGTCCATTCTAAAGGAGATCAATCCTGGGTGTTCATTGGAAGGACTGATGCTAAAGCTGAAACTGCAATACTTTGGCCACCTCATGCGACGAGTTGACTCACTGGAAAAGAGTCTGATGCTGGGAGGGATTGGGGCAGGAGGAGAAGGGGACGACAGAGAATGAGATGGCTGGATGGCATCATCGACTCAATGGACATGAGTTTGAGTGAACTCCGGGAGTTGGTGATGGACAGGGAGGCCTGGCGTGCTGTGATTCATGGGGTCATGGAGAGTGGGACACGACTGAGCAACTGAAATGAACTGAACTGAACTGAACTGAAGTGTGTATACATCAATACCAGTCTCCCAATTTTTCCCTACTCCACTTTCCTCCTGGGCTTCCTTGCCTGGTGTATCAGACCGTAAACAATCTGCCTGCAATGCAGGAGACCAAGGTTCAATCCCTAGCTGAGGAAGATTCCCTAGAGAAGGGAATGGCTACCCACTCCAGTATTCTTCTTTGGATAATTCCATGGTCAAAGGAGCCTGGCAGCCACAGGTCATGGAGTCATAATGAGTTGTACACAACTGAGTGACTAACAGTTCACTAACAGTGACTAACTTTCAAAGCACTAGTAACCATAAGTCTCTTTTACATCTGTAGCTCTATATTTGTTTTGTAGAAGTTCATTTGTAGCTCCTTTTTTTTTAGATTCCACGTATAGGTGACATCATATAATATCACATGATATTTGTCTTTCAACGTCTGATTTACTTCAGTCAGTATAACAAGCTCTGATTCATCCATGTTGCTGCAGATGGCATTATTTTGCTCATATTATGGCCGGTTTGAGCTCCCTGAGTCATATAGAAAATTCCCACTGGCTATCTATTTTACATATAGTAATGCATATGTTCCCATTCTATTCTCTCAATCTGTCCCATCCTCTCCTCCCCTCACTGTGTACGCAAGTCTGTTCTCTATGTCTGTCTCCACTGCTGCCCTGCAAATGTGTTCATCGTTTCCATCATTCTAAATTGCAAACATGTTAGGTTCTTCTTCATCAGTTCCATCTTTCTAAATTCCATATTTGTTAGGTTCTTCTACATCAGAGCTGATTCAAATGTGTTCCTTTTAACAGCTGAGTAATATTCCATTGTATATATGTATCACAGCTTCTTTATCCATTCATCTGTCGATGGATATCTAGGTTGCTTTCATGTCCTAGCTATTGTAAATAGTGCTGCAATGAACATTGGGATACATGTGTCTTTTTCAATTATGGTATCCTCAGAGTATATGCGCAGTAGGGGGATTGCTGAGTCAAGTGTTATTTCTAATTCTAGTTTTTTAAGAAATCTCTGTAAGGTTCTCCATAGTGTCTGTATCAATTTACATTCCCACCAGCAGTGCAAGAGGATTCCCTTTCTCCATACTCTCTCTAGCATTTATCGTTTATAGATTTATTGATGATGACCATTCTCACCAGTGTGAAGTGATACCTCATTGCAGTTTTGATTTCCATTTCTCTTTAAATGAGTGACATTTAACATCTTTTCATGTGATTTTTAGCCATCTCTATGTCCTATTTGGAGAAGTGTCTATTTAGGTCTTCTGCCCACTTTTTGATTAGAATGTTTGTTTTTCTGGGATTTTTTTTGAAACATTTTATTTTAAGAAAAAATAAGTATAGTGCTATTTCTAATGGCAATTTTCAACTGTCCTAGGCTTTTTTTTAGTAGAATGTGGCTCAAAATACTCTGGGAATCACTGTCCCACCAAGGTAGGAATACAGCAGACACTTTTGGCAGCCAATCCAGCAGCTCTTCCTTCCACAGATTACTCATAAAACCTATACGTAGAACAGTATAAGTAGATAAAGAGAAAATTCTGCGTTATGCAGCTAATGTATAAATCCTTGTAGCCATGTCATCTAGTGCAAAACCCTTAAACTTTATATGCTTTCTTTTTCACTTATGTAAAATGGAGATAAAATTATTTACCAAATATGGTTATTGTGAGGATTAAATGAAATAATTAAAAACAAATAATTACAATAGCATCTGACATGCTCAGGTTTAGCCATCATCATTATTGTTGTTGTTGTTATTATTTGGCTGAGCCTCAATGGAGGTGGGTCCTAGAAGAAAACTACTATTGTAACTGTTCTAAACTTATCAATATAATTCAATTTCTTTTATAGTAGTTGTTTCAGACAATGGTGTGTTATTCAATTCTGGCCAATAATATGCAAAAGAATGTAGGACCAGGGAATCAAAATGAGTTGCAAGGAAGATTTTCTTCTGCTAACAAATGTTATTCAGTCTGTCAAGATGCTGAAGCTTCTACAAACATCAGGGGATTCTGAGTGTGAGGCTTGAACAATGGAAAGAATCTTGTCTGTACTGACACAGAGTTAAACGATCCTCAGTTCAGTTCAGTTCAGTCTCTCAGTCGTGTCTGACTCTTTGCGAGCCCATGAATCACAGCACGCCAGGCCTCCCTGGCCATCACCAACTCCCGGAGTTCACTCAAACTCATGTCCATCGAGTCCATGATGCCATCCAGCTATTTCATTCTCTGTCATCCCCGTCTCCTCCCACCCCCAATCCCGCCCAGCATCAGACTCTTTTCCAGTGAGTCAACTCGTCGCATGAGGTGGCCAAAGTATTGGAGTTTCAGCTTTAGCATCAGTCCTTCCAATGAACACCCAAGATTGATCTCCTTTAGAATGGACTGGTAAAAGATCCTAGAACTGTCCAAATGTAAAACCTTTTGTTACAAACCTTTTGTAAATGAGATAAATATTTGTATTGTATAAATAAATTTGCATTAAGCTTTCTGTTACTTGTGACCACAAGCATCTTGATTGTTAGAATTAATACAAAATAAGAAGATCCTAGATGAAAACAGATAGAGACAGGGTAGAGAAGGTGGTTTTCAGAACATCAAAGATATGGACAATAAGGGACCCATTGACCATTTGAATGTTGAGGGCAAGGACAGAGGGAGAGTGTCTGTTGATGCCACTCCAATGAGTCATACAGGAGAAAGGAACTCACAATGTATAAGAGATGATACACTCAAAAGGACTTGGGAAAGGAAGAAAGAGAGATCTTCTAGAAGACTAATGTGCAGTATCAGTAAGAAGAAAAACAGCAGAGGACACTCTCCTGGATACCCAGAGCAAGAGTTTCAAAGAAATCAGGACAGACTCAAATGCCACAGAAAATTCAGGTTGAATAAGGTCTAAGAATTATACTTACCAATGACTTGGTCCCAAATTTCCCTAAAAAGCAGTTTTAGGAAAGTACTAAAAGGAAGCCATTCTGCAGCAGATAAAGGAGGAAGCTGGGGGTAAAAAAATAAAAAGCTGGAGATTGGGAAATCTGGTTATAAAGCTTCAAGGAGAGATGAAATCATATTCATCTTCATAGCTTCAATACAGCACTTGGCATACCATCTGTGCACAAGAGATATTTGCTGGGTGGATGAATAGATAAATGGACAGGCAGACAATGGATATGAAGTCCTCTTATAGAACTCAGAAGACTTAAGGATTCAAATTTATATAAGGCAGATATACTGGTTTTCTCTCCCAGGTCTTGTACAAAGGTATCTAATAAACTAAAACTTCCTTCCAATATCTGTCCAATTTAACTTAAGAAAGAAGTTACAAGATGGAAGCTCCATGAACAGAGGTAGACTGCAATTGTTGACCAAGACAGTGTTTTTAACTTTTCAAACTAACTTGTCAACATTTAAAAATCAAGAGATTTAACATAAAAGACTGGATTTCTGGGCTTGCTTGGAAAATCAGAAGTCCTGGAAGTACTCACCCAAATTCCTACAAACTAGTTTTTCCATGAAGGATAGATTTGGCCCTCCAAACCCTCTTCCCGTCAATACCTGTCCAACTCATCACTTTCAGACACTGAGGTCAAGCATCAGCAAGGGTTAAAAAAAAAAAAAAAAAAAAAGGACCTGGATGCACTGTTCTTTTTTGTTTGTTTGTTTGCATTTTCTGTAATTTTGTAGATGAATTAAAAGGAAAATAACTATTTACTTTACTATTTTACCTATCAAAATTGGGAAACCAAAGCCAATCAGGGTGGTTATATGGTTTAAAAAAATAAAGAAGAATATGGCAAGTTTCTTTGTTAAGTAGAGTTATTTGAAACTTGGAGATAAGACAAAAGGATGACTGATATACTTTCAAGGTCATACTAAAGCAGTGGTTAACATGTCCATCCAATACTTAATTATCTAAAAGATAATTTAATTACCTAGGTGATTCATTATTTCTTTAAGGGCTCTATCTTTATTTGACTTGCTTTTAACTAGTAATTAGGACAACAATACTTGCTAACTTGCATATTTTTTGCCTAGTAGAAACAAACATGATTTCTGAATCCAAAAGTTATAATTTTATTACCCTATAAGACATCAACAACTGTTGTCTCTAACAAGCAAAATAAGCATGGTTTACTGACTAACTGTGTAAATCTGTGTTATTCAAGGAGTCTTCAAACAAACATCATCACTCTGCTGGTTCTCTTATTGATGATTTGCCTAAATTTTTAACATATTTGTTCTACATTTGTGTACAACTCATAATTTTAACTTTATGAACAAATATAATTTGATAATTTTGAGAAAGACAGAACTTTTATATATGTTTATTGTTTACAGAAATTGAGTCTTTCTAGAAATAATATTGGAGAAGGAAATGGCGACCCACTCCAGTGTTCTTGCCTGGAGAATCCCAGGGCCGCGGGAGCCTGGTGGGCTGCTATCTGTGGGGTTGCACAGAGTCAGACACGACTGAAGTGACTTAGCAGCAGCAGCAGCAGAAATAATATTTTCATTTCTATTAGCTGGTGGATGCACACTTATTTGTGATCTCTGTGAAAATGAACACATACACATAAGAAGCTAGATATTTCTTTAAGCAATTTTTTCTACTTAATCTCAGTATAAATGAATGTAATAAGGAATTTCCAAGAAAACTTGTTACTTCGATCAAAGCCTGGGGCAGAAGTAATTTCAAATAAGAGTCATGCTAGCCAAGATATGGAAGCAACCTAGATGTATAATGGAATATTACTCAGCCATGAAAAAATGAAATAATGCCATTTGTAGCAACATGGATCGAACTTGTAATTATCATAAGTGAAGTAAGTCAGAGACAAATATTATATGATATCACTTATATGTGAAATCTAATAAAAAGATGCAAATGAATTTATTTACAAAACAGGAATAGATTCACAGACTTAGAAAACAAACTTACATTACTGAGGGGAAAGAGGGGAGAGGTAAATTAGGAAGTTGAGATTAACATATACACACTACTACATATAAACTAAACAGCAAGGTCCAACTATATAGCACAAAGAATTCTACTCAATACATGTTATTGTCTATCTGGGTTTCCTGGGTGGTGTTAGTAGTAAAGAACCTGCCTGCCAAAGCAGGAGACATAAGAGATGCAGGTTTGATTCATGGTCTAGGAAGATCCCCTGGAGCAGGCATGGCAACCCACTCTAGTATTCTTGCCTGGAGAATCCTATGGACAGAGGAGCATGGGGTCACAAAGAGTCAGACACAACTGAAGCAACTTAGCATGCATGCTCGCATCATCTATCTATCTATACATACAACTGAACCACTGTTCTGTACACCTGAAACTAAAATAATATTGTAAATCAAAACTGTACTTCAATTAAAAGACAGACTAAATGAATAACTAAATAAAAATGATGCTAGCTACTGAGCACTTTATAATTCAGTCCACAAGACACTGTTGTAGTGGACACAGTATATGGTGACCAAGTTATGATTACAATTTAATGTTCAGACAAGGATGGCCCAAGCTAAACTCTTTGCCCTTGTTGCAAAAATGAAAGAATCTTTTTCTGAAGCTTCTCTGTAGTAAGGTAAGAAAGAAATTCTCACATTAGAGGGAAACTATACATAAATAATTGTGGATTCACCACAGTTGGCAACTGGTGAGTATTGAATGCTAATAGTTAATGACCACTAAGTGATGGTGTGGGAATCCACTGTCAGCCTAAACCAAGAGTCACACTCATTCTTAAAAACAGCATAGCAGCAAGAAGACTACATGTAGCCTCCTTACTCTATGAATCCCAGGGAACTATTTTACAAATGCAGAGCCATTAATGCTGCACCAGTGCCAACCTGACTTAATAATAAGCAGCAATGTGATTTACATCCCTCTTGTGAGTTACTCTCCTTGTACTTCCAATCACCAGGGTGTATATTCCCTGATTTTGCTTTCCTTTCTTTGTGTTCTTGGAAGCTGCCCCCAGACTGCATCGCGCAAATTCCCACGTCTGTTGGCCAAAGAAAACACCAGCAGGAAGTTGAAAGGAAAAGGGGGTTAAGTGTATTTCATTCTGCCTTCCTCTATTTCATTCTTGTTTCTTCTCTGCTTTGATGGAACTACCCATGGTTGAGCTTCTTAACTGAATGCAGCTTTTGTCTGTAAGCCCTCTTCCACCACCCCAGGTTCATCTTCCCTTCAGCTCCAAGGGTAGTGATGCCCTCCACTTTTGCTAGTATCTGGGTGTCTTTACATCATATTCTGTTATCTCCAAATCCTACTGTCACCACTGTAAGCATTTCTTTCAATAAAGCATCTTTATTCTGACTGAGCTGAAGTCTAGATCATATAATACTAATTGTGATAGAAAAGTTTCAATGAATGCAAGTATCACATAACTATAAACTCAAATAACACTGTAAGCTTAATTGCCAATACTCAGATGATTTACATAACAACCACCACCAAAGCACCATATGGGTCCAACTGGTTACCTGATGTATTAGTTACCTGTACCCAATTGAATAGGTTTGATTGATACCATTATTCATATAATGTTGGGTTGAATTTTATCCTGCCAGCATTGGCTCATATATGAAACATTATTGATCCCCACTTATACTTTAAGGTATCCAAATTATAATAATAATTTAATGTAATTTGCCTACAGGAAAAGGGCATTAATAATACTTGAGCTGATAAGACAGCTTTTTTAAATTGGAGTAAAATTGCTTTTCAGTGCTGTATTAGTTTCTGCTGTACAACAAAATGAATCAGCCATATGTACACATATATGCCCTCTCTCTTGAGCCTCCCTCCCACCCACCCACATCCCACCCACCTAGGTTATAACTGAGCAATAAGCTGAACTGCCTGGGCGATACCGCAGGATCCCACTAGTTATCTGTTTCACACATGGCACATAGATGCCAATCCCAAAGAGAATTTCACCAAAGAAGACACACAGATGAGGCACATGCAGAGATGTTCAACATCACTGATTATCAGAGAAGTAGATCAAAACTGCAATAGGGTGTCACCTCACAACAGTCAGGAAAAGACTATTACAGTAAAAGCTGGAGAGGATGTGGAGCCTTTTTTTTTAATAACTGAATTTGTTAAACGAAGATATACTTGTTTTATGGAAGGTGAGTCAGAGAGGAGTTAGGAATCCTCATAGCCACTACAATATTAAAGCTAGGATCTAGTAGTGCTCCCACCTCTATTCACCTTCCCCCATTCCTGACCATGATCTAAATGTGACTATTTTGTTTGTACTGAGCCTTCTAAATGGCCAAGAGAGAGCAGTGATGGGGCAAGTGGAGATAGTGAGATTATTTCTTCAAACTTTATTGATATTTATTGGATCATGGGTTTATTGATATGATACTATACCATATGCAACCCAGATCAATAAATAAGTAAGTCTTTACACAAGTATTTTTTACTCCCACTTAATGACATTCATTCATATCCAATGAAACTCTATTTTAAATGATGATGACTTTTTAGAGAAGCCCAAACCTTTCTCTAACCTCTGCACTCATGTCCCTCACCAGGACACCCATCAGGATTATGACTGAGCATGGACAATCTTGCGCCCTGCTCAGTGTCATTGGATAGTTGTTAAGTTTCTTCTACACGAGGACACTTTGAGGGCCATGAAAATCATGAGAAGTCAGCAATGGACTAACAATGCTTTGGGAGAAAATACACGTATGATCAAATTTTCATACAAATGTCAATTCTCCTCAAATAAAATTACCCTGAAATTAGTGATTCACATTAGATTTTAGCTGTGGCCAAGGGGAACAAAAGGGTTGAGATCACATAAAGTATTGCATTCTCTTTTCCTTTATTTTCTAAACTGAAGGACATTGACCCCCAAGTTTCACAAAATCAATTATTTCTAACACTTGGAAAGGAAACATTGGTTGTTTTGACACCTCTGTTTCCTCCCAGATGAAATCTCAGAGGATGTGAAGCAGTAACTTAAAATTCGAGCTACCACTTTCCAAGTTTTAAGGCCAAACCCAAAAAGACTTCTTCTGGGCCCAGCACCTGTTGTGCAGGTAGGGGAGACCAGACCTGGGAAGACAGATGTGTTAGATATTTTTCCCTTCACTTGGGAAAACCAGAGGCCTGCCTGCAGGGAAAGAGCCATAAGTGGGATGAGTTGGGGGACTGGGATTGACACATGTGCACTGCCTTGAGTAAAACAGATAGCTGGTGGGAGCTCTGCTCAGTGCTCTGTGATGACCTAGAGGGCTGAGGGGGTGGGAGCAAATGGAAAGGAGGCCCAAAGGAGAAGGGACATATGTATACTTATGGCTGAGTCTCAAAAGTCTCTCAAGAATCTTCTCAAGTCTCTCAAGTCTTCTCAAGTCTCTCAAGAGGACTCTTGAGACTCCCTGGGACTGCAAGGAGATCAAACCAGTCAAACCTAAAGGAAATCAGTCCTGAAAATTCACTGGAAGGACTAATGCTGAAGCTGAAACTCCAATATTTTGGCTACCTGATGAGAAGAACTGATTCATTGGAAAAGACCATGATGCTGGAAAAGACTGAAGGTAGGAGGAGAAGAGGACGACAGAGGATGAGATGGTTGGATGGCATCACCGACTCGTCGGACATGAGTTTGAGCAAGCTCTGGGAGTTGGTGATGGACAGAGAAGCCTGGCGTGCTGCTGTCCCTGGGGTCGCAAAGAGTCAGACACAACTGACTGACTGAACTGAACTGAATTGAATGGCAGATTCACTTCACTGCACAGCAGAAACTAACACAATATTGTAAAGCAACCATACCCCAATTTTTCAAAAAGTCAGATTCTCATAGTGAAAAGTAACATGAAAGGTGAGAGGGTAGTAAATCATGTTTTACTAATAGTTACTTTATTCATTACAAAACCAGTCTGTTTCTTGTTGTTGTTTTATAGCTGCCAGTTGTGTCTCACTTGTTGAAAATCCATGGACTGTTGTCTGACAGGCTCCTCTGTCCATGAGGTTTTTCTGGCAAGAATATTGGAGTGGCTGCCATTTCCTTCTCCAAAGGAATCTTCCTGACCCAGGGATCGAACCTTTAAACCTATGGCTCCTGCACTGGCAGGCAGATTCTTTAACCACTGAGCCACTTGGGAAGTCCAAGTATTTGAACACCTTAAAACTTTGCTCTAATTTTTATACTATTCATTTTATTGTACAATAGACATTTTTCCATTTTAAAAGAATTAATATTGATCAAATTCCATTGCTCTGTTTCTATTACAAATCATCCATCATGCCAAACCTCATCCAGTCATCCAATATTTAGAGAGTGCCTGGTGCTCAGATGTTCAGTTGTGTCCAACTCTTTGTGACTCCATGAACTTTAGCCCACCAGGCTCCTCTTGCTTATGGAATTTTCCAGGCAAGAATACTGGAGTGGGTTGCCATTCCCTCCTCCAGGAAATCTTCCTGATCCAGGGATCAAACCTACTCTCTGTCATATGACAGGCGCTATTCAAAGCATCGGAGGATATGGGGAGAAGAAGAAGCAGGAGAAGACCTAGTAGGAGAGCTGACCTCCTCAATAAAGTCTGTTTTAGTCAGTTTTGGCTACTATAACAAAAATACCATAGACTGGATTATTTCAACAATAAACCTATACTTCTCACAGTTCTGGAAGCCTGAAAGTCCAAAATCTAGTAGCAGAGATCCAATGTCTGGTTGTGTCCTCAAACGGCCAAGCAAGAGACCATCTCTTCTCTCAAAAGGGCACTGATCTCATTTGTGGGTGCGCCACTCTCACGACCAAATTACTACAAAATCCCTGCCTCCAAATATCGTCACATTAGGGATTTAGGCTTCAACATAAATTTGGGGGGACATGCACAGTCAGTCTATAGCAAAGGAGTATTTGAGTCAAGCTCACAGGAGGCAAGGAGAGGCACAGAGCGCCTACAGATGGGGAGGGGGTCCAGGCAGTGGCAACTGCTGGCACAGAGATGTGACTGGGAGTGGAGGAACAACAAGCATGCGGGTTTAACCTGAGAGCAAGGGAGAGTGAGGAGGGGCAGTGAGCGCTGGAATAGGGAACAGAGGGAGGCTGCAGGTTATGTAGCTATTTGTAGACTATTGCAAAGAACACCACAACTGGAAAATGACTGCAAATAGTTCTCTTTTTTTAAATCGGAATATAGTTGCTTTACAATATTGTGTTAGTTTCTGCTGTACAACAAAGTGAACCAGCTGTATGTATACATATATATGTACATCCCATACATATATGCCATCCCTCTTGGCTCTCCCTCCCACTCCTACATCCCACCCCTCTAGATCACCACAGAGCACCAAGCTGAGCTCCCAACGCTTTACAGCAGGTTCTCACCAGCTATCTTTTTTACACATGGCAGTGCGCATATGTCACATGAAGCTCACTTTCAAAAATAAACAAAACAAAACAAATAACAACAACCCAATCAAGAAATGAGCAGAAAATCTAAATAGACATGTCTCCAAAGAAAACATACAGATGGCCAAGAGAAGCATGAAAAGATGCTCATCATCACTAATTATTAGAGAAATACAAATGAAAACAACCACAAACATTCTGGTATTTCTCCTCCTGACATTTTTTCTACACTTACACACCTACAAACATTTATAATGGTTTCATAAAATGGTAAGCATATTAGAGATACTCTGTCCTATTGATTAACGATATTTTAAAATTACTTCCCCAAGATATGAAAAACATTCTGTACCAACACATTTAAAGTCTGCAAAGTATTCTATGTATCCTTCCAATGGACAGGCTTGAAAACACTGATTTGCTCCTGGCATATTCCTGGAATAAAGATACAATGGGTTTCACACTTTATATCCAAACACTCTCTTGTAGTGTCTGTTTGATTTGAGGAAACTAAGAAAAAAATTTTCTTTAAACTTCATTTGGGAATTAATGATCTTTTCAGTGTGGTTCTTCTACTTTTCCAGGCAATGAATCCCCCCAGAGGGTCGCCTAGGGGAATAACTCAAAGTGCAACCACTGGGCTAGTTGTGCAGCCGCCAGATCTGTCCCTGTGAATCAAGTTATCTTCAATGCAATTCTTAGGGTGAACACTTCACTCCTTCATGTGATTATCATAGTAAACAACACAGAACTAAATCAATTTAATAGGGGTAACCCTTGTTCTGCTGCCTTGTGTCTCAAACTAGAAAAAAAATCCCAAGAAGCAATGCTATTCTAAAGGTGACAGCTATCAAAATTCATGGATGTCCCTACAGGGATGTAACCAGTGTTTCACAGCTGTGGATGGAAACTTTAAAACGCAGACCTAAATCTGGGACAAATTCCTTAAACTCAATTTTGTCCTATGAACAATAAGAGTATGGTATTCACTAACTTGGCAGACACCGTCAGCCACTGATCTATGATATATCCAGAAATAGCAAATATTGTTACAAGAAACCTTGACTTTTTTTCCAAAGAAAAGAGAAAGGAAGTAGCGAAAGAAGTGCCATTTATATGGATATTTGAGAGGAAAGAGTTTTAAAAGCTTTGTTTTATTTTTAAATAAAATGTATAGATGTATATTGTGACATAAGGACAGCTGGCAAATTTAACATGATAATGTAAACATCTGTTCCTATTCGTATGTCAAAACAAGCACATCAGATGGTAATGTTTAAAAACTCAGATTCTTCTTAAAATAGTGCTCTGAAGTAAATGACACAATCAGAACGAGGGAATATGGGAAAGGAGCAAGTAACTCCTTGAACTGTGCCCCCAACTCTCTTTAATGCCATATCACATTCCTTGCCAATCATCTTAAATTCAGTTGCATTTTAATAGCTGCTTTTACATAATGGAAAATTTCCTTTCAATTCTCTTTCCCCAGTGCTGTGCAAAATTGATATAGGGCAGACATTGCTTGACATGCAATTCTCCAGCCCCTTCTGAAATTCTGCTGAACTTTCTCTTTATAGCAAATAAAATAGGTAAACTCAATGGCCATAGAATTGGCACTATTAAATTCAGGGACATAAAATAAGGCTCTAGAGGAGATAACTTCCCACTCAGAAAGACCTTTAAAAAAAGTCCACATCCTTAAGCAATTACCTTAGCAGTTGGAGCACAAACAAATTTGAGGGTGGCAATAACGGTTCTTTTCACCTGACAAATACACCCCCAGCAAAAGAAAAGGCATTGCTAATAGACCCACAGAAGGGCATCATTCTTCTGAATTTGATATAATTTCAAGGACACATCTGTTCATGCCAAATGTAGTTTTTTATGACAACTTATTGGACCCTTTTATTCAGATTTACAAAGTAAATATTTTCATTCGGAGGAGAACTATTTGGTTTTTTCTTTTGCCCTTAGTCTTGGATATATTAGTGCCTTTGTGGGTATTGGGAAAAAGGAGTCTTAACTTTTAGGAAGGAAGAAACAGTACCTTGAGTCTGGCACCTTTGACCACGTGCTATCCTGTACTAGAAATATACAGCAGGCCCCAGTGAGATTGGAACTCACAACCCTACCATGTGATCTAGCAATTCCACTCCTGGGTATATATACAAAAATAAATTTAAAAAAAAAACCCAATGATTTGAAAAGATATATTCACCCTGATGTTCACTGAAGCACTATTTACAATAGCCAAGACAGGGAAACAGCCAAAATGTCCACCAACAGATGAATGGATTAAGAAGATGTGGTACATATATACACAATAGAATATTACTCAGACATGAAAAGAATGAAAAACTGCCATTTGCAGCAACATGGATGGACCTAGAGATTATCATACTAACTGAAGTGACACAGAGAGAGACAAAAAATATCATATCACTTACACGGGGAATATAAAAATACTACAATGAATGTATATGCAAAACAGAAACAAACTTCCAGACGTAGAAAACACACTTCTGGCTACCAAAGGGAAGAAGGAAGTGGGGAGAGACAAAATAGGGTTATGGGAATAAAAGATAGAAACTATTAGATAAACAACAAGAATATACTGTGTAGCACAGTGAATTATACATGATTTTGCAACGATCTATGAAATATAATCTGCAAAAGTACTAAATCACTATGCTGTAAACCGGCAACTAACACAATATTTTAAAGCAGCCATACGTAATAAAATAAAACAAATTTAGAAATCTAGATAGCATATTAAAAAGCAGAGACATTAATTTGCCAACCAAGGTCCGTCTAGTCAAGGCTATGGTGTTTCCAGTGGTCATGTATGGATGTGAGAATTGGACTGTGAAGAAAGCTGATCGCCGAAGAATTGATGCTTTTGAACTGTGGTGTTGAAGAAGACTCTTGAGAATCCCTTAGACTGCAAGGAGATCCAACCAGTCCATTCTAAAGGAGATCAGTCCTGGGTGTTCATTGGAAGGACTGATGCTGAAGCTGAAACTCCAATACTTTGGCCACCTCATGCAAAGAGTTGACTCACTGGAAAAGAGTCTGATGCTGGGAGGGATTGGGGGCAGGAGGAGAAGGGGACGACAGAGAATGAGATGGCTGGATGGCACCACCAACATGATGGACATGAGTTTGCATGAACTCCAGGAGTTGGTGATGGGCAGGGAGGACTGGTGTGCTGTGATTCATGGGGTCGCAAAGAGTGGGACACGACTGAGCAACTGAACTGTACTGAGGATGACCATAATTAAAAAGAAAAACACTAACAAGCATTGGCAAGAATGTGGAGAAATTTGACCCTATCAACACTGCTCATAAAAATGTAAAATGGTAAAATGGAAAACAGATTGGAAATTATAAGTTAAACACAGAATTACCATATGATACAGCTATTTCACCTCTAAGTGTACATGCCAGATTACTGAAAACTTATGCTCACTCAACAGCTCGCATGTGTTATATATAGAAGCCAAAAAGTGGAACTAATTTAAATCTTCAGTTACTGATAAATAAATAAACAAAATGTAAATACAAGGGAATATTATTCAGCCATAAAAGGATGAAGCATTGTTAAATGTTACTGCATGAATAAATCATGAAAATATTATAAGTGAAATCAGAAACAAAAGGCAGTGCATATCTCAGTTTTATATTTAATAAATGTCCAGAATAGGCAGATCCATAGAGACAGAAAGTAGATTAATGTGTGAAAGGAGTTTAGAGTAAAGGGGAATGGAGACAGATGGCATGGGGTTGGGGTTTTATTTAGGGTTGTTCTGAAATTAAAGGTTGATAATAGTCAACTGAATATATTAAGATCATTGAAAATGGTAGATCTTATGGGATTTGGACACATCTCAGTAATGGAAAGAAAGAAAAAAGAAAAGTCAAACATAAGCATCTAAAATTGAGAAGAGTATATACACAGTCTGGAAGCAACTTAATTGGCCTTACCATAAAGATGGTCACTTAGCTTTGGCCATCTCAGTCAGCAGTTAGTTTATCTTACAGGCCCAAAGAAGATGGTGTGTATGGCTCTTCAGCAAGTGTTTGGAGGAAGCAGCATGAGACAGCAGAAGAGAGGACTTGGATGTACAGACAGAGTCTTTCCACCAGCACAGAATGGTCCACTGAACCCACTGGGATAGACAGAGGCAGAAACAGCAGGAAAAAGAGAGGAGATATTCTTCCATGCACGGGAAGAGGACAGAGTGGGTCTGTCTTGCACAGGCTTAATGATGAGCTGGGAGACAGGACATCCTCAGAGAGAAAGAATTCTGATAGATCTAGAATGGCCACACCCTAGGCCTCAGCACTTCTAGTGAAGACCCAGATTTTGGTCCGCATCACCCAGAAATTAGTAGTGGAAGCACTTGCCTGGACAATGAAAACATTACCTTAAAAAATAAATCTGAATATGTCTCACCCGTTTTTATGTGCATAACCCTTTCATTATGACTCAGGTCATCAGAGAAAGATCTATGACATTAGTGTGGCCTGAAAAAGTATCTAGGATGCAGTTCTGATCAGCCTGATGAGACATCAGGTGCCACTTACTCCTCTTGAATCTGCATGCATGTTGAAGTGCTTGCTACTTTTCTAAAAGTTCATCCTCCATCTTTTCTTTGGGTCTCAGCACACTTTGCATCCTCAGATGGGTGCCTTGGTTTCCTCATGTAAAAGGATGTAGCATTAGACCCTTCCTCATAGGTTTACTGTAATGACTGATAAAGATAAGTGCATGGAACAGTACATAGTTGTTGTTGCTCAGTCAGTCAGTCATGTCCGATTCTGTGACCCCATGGACTGCGGCACACCAGACTTCCCTGCTTTCGCCAACACCCAGGGCTTGCTCGAACTCATGTCCATTGAGTCAGTGATGCCATCCAACCATCTTGTCCTCTGTCGTCCCCTTCTCCTCCTACCTTCAATCTTTCCCAGCATCAGGGTCTTTTGTAATGAATCACTTCTTCGCATTAGGTGGCCAAAGTACTGGAGCTTCAGCTTCAGCATCAGTCCTTCTAATCAATATTCAGCACTGACTACCTTTAGGATTGACTGGTTTGATCTCCTTAGGAATCTTTTCCAACGCCACAGTTCAAAAGCATCAGCTCTTCAGCATTCAGTCTTCTTTATGGTCCAACTCTCACATCCATACATGACTACTGGAAAAACCATAGCTTAAGGAGTATACAAAAGATTACAAAGCAGCTGGGCTAGACTGTTAACAAATAACAGAGGGCTAAAGTGCTGCCTCAGCTAGGGGAGCATCTGAGCTCCAGAGACCATTCCCAGACGAAGGATTAGATGTTGAGGATGTCTAGGCCTTATACCAGGCTTTTGGAAGGATATGGCTTTTCTTCTCCTACTCCACCTCCCCTCCTTCCCTCCTCCTCTTCCTCCTCCTCCTTCTCCCTCTCCCCCTCCTTCTCTTTCTTCTTTTAATTAAGGGAAAGTGTTTTTTTTTTCTTTTCTTTTTAATTAAAGGAGAGCTTTTCAGATCTATCTTCAAATTACTCATTAACATTGCTCACTTAAGATAAGCTTCACTGAAATTGTCAGAAAAAAAAAAGTCAGCATTGAATAAGTGGAGAGATAACTTTGGATTCAAAATCAGGGCATCCAGCCTATAAAATACCTGACCAATGCTTCTCAAAACTGCCAAGGTCATCAAAACCAAAGAAGAGCCGAGAAACTGTCAGACAGGAGGAGCTTTAAGGAGACATGACAAGCAAATATAACATGGGATTCTGGTTGGGATCTTGGAGCAAAAAAAGACATGAGGTTGGAACTAAGAAAATCTAAATAAACTCTGGACTTTTGTTATATCAACATAGATTTGTAGCTAATGTATCATGCTTGTATAGGACATTAATAATAGGGATCCAGAGTATATGGGAACTCTTAATTTTCTTATTATTTTTTCTGAAAATCTAAAATTATGCTAAAAAATAAAGACTACTAAAAAATTAGGTATTCATAATTGCAAAAACTTGGAAGCAAACAATATGTCCTCCATTAGGTGAATGGATAAAGAAAATGTGATACATTAATTAAAATACAATATTATTTGGCACTAAATTGTCCTAGCAAGCCATGAAAACACATGGAGTAAACTTACATGCATATCACTAAATAAAAGAAGCCAATCTGAAAATGCTTCGTAACTGTATGATTCCTGAATATGTGGTGCAGGAGGTATTTGGAAAATATTTGCACTTTCCTTTTAATTTTGCTATAAAGAATAGTTCTAGAAAAGAATCGCCTTTAATAAAAACAGAATATCTGAGTTATATAAACACATCCACCACTGCAGCATAGTAGATGCATGACTCTGTAGCTTAGATTCATCAACTTTCCTGAGGAGATTTCCCGATGCAAAGTCATAGTTGAAAGGAACAAAATTTGCTTTTTCACAGTTCTAGAATGTCATGATTTTAAATAGAGAAAGGAAAGACTCAACTCATAAATAGTGAACTAGCTGTATCAGGAACCAAATCTTCCTTTTTTGGAACCAAGTCTTAATCCGGAAATTGAGAAAAATGTACATGTGTATGCGTGTGTATATGTGTGTGTATGTCTAATGCTAAGATGCTGTCAGGGGTCTAAGTAGGTTTCAGCCTTGAAGAATGTCACTTCTTGACTCACGCATTTATGATGCTTCAAAGGTTAAGTGGAGCAAGTCCACATGAGCCATGGTTGTCACCCTGATTTCATTGATTCAGGGTTGAAGGAAATATTTTAGAGAACTTTTATTTTTTTTCTTAAAACCTATATATATGTTTTTCTAGGAGTTTCTGATATAACAAGTTTCTGTAGTGTTTTGCCTATTTTTTAAAATTAATTAATTTTTTAAACTGGAAAATAATTACTTTACAATATTGTGGTGGTTTTTGCCATACATCGACATGAATCAGCCATGGGTGTACATGTATCCCCCCATCTTGAGCCTCCCCATCCCATCCCTCCAATTGTCCCAGACACTGGCTCTAAAAAGCCCTGCTTCATGCATCGAATTTGAATTTGCACTGGTCATCTAATTTACATATGGTAATATACATGTTTCAGTGTTATTCTTTACAGAACTTTTAAATGAACTCAACATCACTGTCCTTTCAGGAACATACAATTTGATTTCTCAGACCAGAACGGAGTACCTCAACAGAGTTTAGGCAGGGAGAAATTAGCTTTTTACTGATCATTTAAAGACCACTTTTCACTGAAAGGCAGGAAGAAAAAAAGAAAAAGTCAACTTAGATGAGACTGGAATTTAAAAGATTTATCTCTCTAGGACAGAAAAGATTCCAAGCCTATTCATTTAATTTTAGTCAAAATTATGAAATGCAAGATGAAGAGGTGAATTCAGGGATATTAATCCATAGTTTCCTTCTTCTTGGACTTATCTGCAAAGGAACCCTTGTTTGAGGGCAAACAACCAAAAAGCTTTTCAAAATTTTCTTTTCAAACCAGAACCTCAAAAGCAAATGCTCCCAAATATATCTAAATTTCTATTGATATTTTTTTTTCCTTTTAATAGGAATCATTCTGTGGTTCTTCTCTGGACTATCTAAATAGTCCTTAGTGACAGCAAGACAGGTATTGACCACCTGGGTGGATGTTGAGTACCTTTGTTCTGTCTAAACCCTCAGATGAAAGAATGGAGGGCCTAAAGTTCCCCCTCCAGGTTCACATTCTTAACAGATAAGTGATTTTGAGCAAATTGCTTGACTTCTCTATATCAGTTTCATTGTCTTACAAATGGTAGCAACACTTTTATCTAGGAAATTTGCCTTAACACAGCAGAAACCTGTACAAAGAACCCACAGCAGTACTCAGCACTCTTCACCCTCCTGGAATGCTCACCCAGGAAACAATGGAAAGTAAAAGCTTTTCACCATCTGTTCAACAAGGACAGCCTTGGGATGAGGACATTAGCATTCATAGCACGTTTACCCAAACTCCCTCTATCTGGACCTAGTGTGGATTTCTGGTTCCTAGGCTGAACAGCTCCATTCTGAGTAACAAACACATCATTACTTTCCATATGCTTTATACCCTACTTGGTTTGGGAGAAGTTTGATCTCTTTGAGATGATTGGAAAATACTTAGGTGCATATTTTACAGTTTAATTCGCAATTGAGATTTTGTTTTTTCTATATTCAAATTCTTCAAGTATAACCAGAGGGGTTCTGCAATCAGCTTGTCCTGGCTCAAGATGGCAGATTGGTAATTGTTCAGAAACTTTGTGAACTGGTTGTGAAATAGAATCATTACTAAAAACTAAATCATATAAACTTACAATAAGTAAATCAGATTAAAAATAAAAAGAATATTCAAACTATTGATTTTTCAATTATTTTATTGTATTTCACAACTACCTGTGCTCTTGAGGTTATTCTTTCTATTGTTAAGTATGCAACATGAAAACCATAGGACAATGGTGCTACCTGTCTTGAACCAGCTCCATCTTCCATGATTGACAGCACTAGAAATAATCACCACCATCATTGATTGTCTAAATTTCAGAAAGTATTCCAGAAGAAAACTATAATTCAAAAAGATGCATGCAGCCCAATGTTCATAGCAGCACTGTTACAACTGTCAAGACATGAGAGTAACCTAAGTGTCCATCAACAGGTAAATGGATTGAGGAGATGTGCTACATTTATACAATGGAATATTATTTAGCCATGAAAAAGAATGAAAGAATGCCATTTGTAGCAACACTTGTATGTGCCTAGAGATTATTTTACTAAGTGAAGTAAGTCAGAGAGAGAAAGACAAATATCATATGATATCACTTACATGTATAATCTAAAATAATGGCACACATGAACTTATTTACAAAACAGAAATAGACTCTTAGACATAGAAAGAAAACTTATGATTACTAAAGGAGAAAGGGAGGAGGGATAAATCAGAAGTTTTGGATTAACAGATACACATGACTATATATAATAATATCAATAGATAACCAACAAGGGCCTAATGTATAGCACAGGAAACTATACGCAATATCATACAGTCTATAAAGAAAAAGAATCTAACGAAGACTATATATAATATGTATAACTGAATCACTTAGCTATACATCTGAAACTAACACAACATTATAAGTCAACTCTAATTTAAAAAATTAGATCAAATTTTTAAAAATTTGGTCAAAAAAGTATTAAATAAAATGCAATTATTCAGATAAAGCTTAGAACTGTGTCATACTGCATCTATTACATTTAAATAACACAGAAAATTGATGAAATGTTCTACTA
This sequence comes from Moschus berezovskii, assembly GCF_049115385.1. Classification (NCBI taxonomy): domain Eukaryota; kingdom Metazoa; phylum Chordata; class Mammalia; order Artiodactyla; family Moschidae; genus Moschus; species Moschus berezovskii. The sequence continues at coordinate 60,138,405 of NC_142461.1, forward strand.
CTATTTGAAAACTATTATCTGATTCACCAAAAAAGTTGCTCACACCATTGACAAACAAGTGAAGTTTCAACATCTGTCTTCATTGTTTCATATACTTCTTGGTCATTAACATGAATGAAAATATCAACCAACATTTATACTCTTTTATCAACTCTAATCACAGGTTGACTATGCATATCAGAATTTGGCAAAGATCAACAAAGAGTCAGACATGACTGAGGAATTGAACTGAACTGAACAAGGACATTCCATGATATAGAAGAGTAATATATATGCTTACTATTATCCATAAGGATGCATTTGCTATGCATTTTTAGATAAGTAAATTTATAATAAACCCATATATACCCCCATGTGCACATTTTTGGAGAGTTTGATTTTAAACATTTACCATGGACACTGAAAAAATTGTGTCTGTATGTTATTTCCATGCATTATAGTGAAATGATTCATATCTTTTCAACTATTATGACCTTTACCAATATTTCTGTCAAATCATACAGATACAAGATCATTTCAAACTGTGTCCATGTGTTTGGCATTTTACTATAGAAAGGGACCTGGGGTTCAATATTTCACTATATGCAGGTGAGCATGGTGATTTGCCAGAAATGGGTATGTTCTAAAGACAGCCTGCTGGGTTTAAATCCCAGCCCTTCCATTACAAGCTAATGTCTGCAGGCAAATTACTCATTCATTCCAAGACACATCAAAAAATAAAACAAAAATTCTAGAGCTTAAGAATAAAACAGAACAAATTTTTAAATTACAATGCTGAGTCTATTTATTTGCTAGGTCAGGGAATACTCATCTGTAAAGAAATTCATTAAATAGTTCACTGAGAAGGAGAAAGTGGGTGTTTTTCAAGGCTAGAAAGCGGAGGTTGTGGATTGTGTCAACTCAGTAATGAAGTCCAGGCCTGGGAGGAAGGCAATTAGCCCATAAGTCTATACACAATGGGTTATAAGAAATCCCACTTGTTCATGGTTCAGACAAGTCTCTTCAGCTAGGTTCAGTAACACATTTAAAGTCCATTTTCTCTTATCAGCTTCAGCTGATTAGAATCGCTGGTGAGGAAACACCACAGTCAAGTCTCTTGTGTTTATTTTCTTATGTTTTTATGCTTTGTCATATAACATCACTTGAAATGATATATTACCTGGATAAAACTCTTAATTTGAAAAGTTACATGTACCCCAGTTTTCATAGCAGCACTATTTACAGTAGCCAAGACACAGAAGCAACTTAAATGTTCATTGACAGGTGAATGGATAAAGAAGATGTGGTATATACATACAATGGAATAGTACTCTGCCATTAAAAAGAACAAATAGTGTCATTTTCAGCAACGTGGATGGACCTAGAGATTATCATACAAAGTAAAGGAAGTCAGACAGAGAAAGGCAAATACCGTATGATATCAATTATATGTAGAATCCTAAAAAAAAAAAGACACAAATGAAATTATTTACAAAATAGGAATAGACTCAAACAATTTATGGTTACCAAAGGAGAAGTCGGTAGGGCAATAAATTAGGAGTTTGGGATTAATAGATATAAAACACTATATATAAAATGGATAACCAACAAGGACTTAATATGTAGCACAGTGAAATATATTCAGTACCTCATAATTAAGTATAATGGAAATGATTCTGGGAAAGAATATGCATATAGTCAGAATATATATATATATTCAAATGTTTAAAAATTGGATTGAATATATATATGTGTACATATACATATTCAAATGTTTAAAAATTCTAGAAGGGAAACATAGCTTCACTCTATTGAAAATAGATTAGCCTAAACCAGTGATGTGACAGGAGGCCCAAAATTATCAGCAAAAACTACAGCTATGGCATATATATGTCACATCATAGACTACATCAAAATATCAGGTATAAAGTCACTAATGTACATAAAATGCTTAAAACTAAACACATGGTCTACACTTGGTGGGTGTCAGTTGTTTATATTATTATTTCAGAAAATGCCGAATAAAATCTAGCCAATTCTATATCCTAGTAGTCCTGAGAGTTAACACCTCACATTAAAGAGAGTTCCATCACTTAATGATGTTCATCTTTGTGATTTCAGAGTTTGGCACAGTGTCTTGGACATATTATGTGTCTTGGACACATTCTCAGCAAAAGATAATCACTGTTAAACTGTTCAGCAAATGGTTATCACTGTTCCCAGTGTTATTCCTGGGATTTTTATTTTGAACATTGACTGAGATCATCTTCAAACAGTAAAAAATACATCTTCATTATTTAAAAAAATGCAAAGATGAATTTACTAAGTGACAACTATATTTTCATTTTACCCACATTTTATAGAAAAGTGATGTACATAAAGGCTCCTTTTCAAGGTCCAATAAACAAGTAAATGGTGTAACCAGAAATTGAACCTATATCTTTGAAACTCCAAAACACATATTCTTGCCACTATGGCCTGCTGCCTTCTTTAAATACTCTAGAATTTGTCTGTGAAGAATTTCAGAATTCATTAGAAAAGATTTCTGTGTCATAGGAAAAATATTCTCTAGCTAATTTCAAAAGAAGAGATGAATGTCACCTTTGGGGAATCACAAGGTAGGACTGAAAGTAAGTAAAAGAAGCTAAACACATAAGGAAAAAAAAAAAAATTAAGAAAATCCTACTCATCAGCCAGGATATTCCCCAGAGACAATGAGAGTTGACTCTCCTGGCCTCTCAGCAGTTCATTTTGGATTCCATTTGATAATGTCAGAAGATAATACCTTTAGCAATTTTAATCCCATCACCTGCACATAATTTTTTACTTAATTTCTCTTACTCTGTGTTAATATTTTGTTTTCCTACATTAGCAGAAAAGGGAAAAAGGAAAATATCTCAAACAAATAAAGTATTGATTTTTCTTTGTACCAACCTTTATGTACCGGACTTTCATTACTATTTATACAAGGCCTAACCTCATATCGCTTGTGACATCTTTCCTTTTATAAATTTATTTTATTGAAATACAGATAACATAAAATGATGTGTTAATTTTTACTGCATAGCAAAGTAATTCAGTTTTTTTAATAAATATTAAAATGTCATATTTTTTCATATTCTTTCCATTATACTTTACCACTGAATATTGAATATAGTTCTCTGTGCTTTACAATAGGACCTGGTTGTTGGATAGTCTCTATAAATCGTTTACATCTGTTAACCTCAAACTTCTAGTCTGTCTCTCACCCTTTCAACCTTGGCAACCACAAGTCTGTTCTCTGTTTGTGAGTTTGTTTCTGCTTTGCAGATAAGTTCATTTGTGTCATATTTTAGATTCCACACATAAGTGATATATACAGTATTTGTTTTTCTCTGACTTACTTCACTCAGTACTCTAGGTCCATCCATGTTTTGCTGTAAAAGGTACTATTTCATTCTTTTTTATGCCTGAGTAGTATTCCATTTTACACACACACACACACACACACACACACACACACACACACACACACCCCTCTTCTTTATCCATCATTTGTTGATGGACATTTAGGTTGCTTCTATGTCTTGGCTTGGCTTCCCGGGTGGCTCAGCAGTAAAAGAATCTGCCTGCTAATGCAGGAGATGCAGATTTGATCCCTGGGTTGGGAAGAGCTCCTGGAGGAGGAAATGGCAACCCATTCGAGTATTCTTGCCAGGAAAATCCCATGGACAGAGAAGCCTGGCTTTACTCCATTGGGTTGCAAATAGTTGGATATGACTGAGCGACTGAGTGTGTGCACATGCATCTCTTGGCTACTGTGAATAATGCTACTATAAACACTGAGATGCACACATACTTTTGTATTACAGTTTTGTGTGATATCTTTCTTTACACTTGACCCCTCTAGGGTTCAGCTGATCTCTGAGAGCTTGCATTTCAGTTACCTATTTCTACTCGGTAAACACTTTGCCAAACTCAGTGCCTTCAAAGGTGGATCCCCACATCTTCCTTAAAGGGCTAGATAATTCATATTTCAGACTTCTAAAGTTGTATGTTCTCAGTCATAACTACTCTGCCCTGGTGGTGCAAAACCATCAACAGGCAATATATCGACAAATAAGTTTGTCTGTATTTCAATACACCTTGATTTACAAAAAACAAGCAGAAGGACACATGGGCTCTAGTTTGCTGACTCTTTGCTAAAGCAAACCATTTATCATTCCTCACACTTTTCTAGGCTATTCTTCTCTATATGTGGTATTGACTGTGACATCATTAGTCAGGGAGCCTGACTGAGGTTCAGTTCAGTCAGTTCAGTCACTCAGTCGTGTCGGACCCTTTGTGACCCCATGAACCGCAGCACGCCAGGCCTCCCTGTCCATCACCAACTCCCGGAGTCCACCCAAACCCATGTCCATTGAGTCAGTGATGCCATCCAACCATCTCATCCTCTGTCATCCCCTTCTCCTCCTGCCCTCAATCTTTCCTAGCATCAGGGTCTTTTGAAATGAGTCAGCTGTTCGCATCAGGTGGCCAAAGTATTGGAGTTTCAGCTTCAGCATCAGTCCTTCCAATGAACACCCAAGACTGATATCCATTAGAATGGACTGGTTGGATCTCCTTGCAGTCCAAGGGACTCTCAAGAGTCTTCTCCATCACCACAGTTCAAAAGCATCAATTCTTCGGCCCTCAGCTTTCTTTGCAGTCCAACTCTCACATCCATACATGACTACTAGAAAAAACATAGCCTTGACTAGATGAACTTTTGTTGACAAAGTAATGTCTCTGGTTTTTAATATGCTGTCTACGTTGGTCATAACTTTCCATCCAAGGAGTAAGCATCTTAATTTCATTGCTGCAATTGCCATCTCCAGTGATTTTGGAGCCCAGAAAAATAAAATCAGCCACTGTTTCCACTGTTTTCCCATCTATTTGTCATGAAGTGATGGGACCAGATGCCATGATCTTAGTTTTCTGAATGTTGAGCTTTAAGCCAACTTTTTCACTATCCTCTTGCACTTTCATCAAGAGGTTGGCACATGCCAAAAAGTTTCACTCATGTCTGACAGCACAACTGGGTAGGGATAGAACAGCTGGGGACTTTCTGACCCCATTTCTTCATGGGGTCATGTGTCTTTCCAGAGTCTATCTCTCACATCTTCACATGGAAGTAAGACAGATCCCAACAGCATGGATATAAAAACTGTAAGGCCTCCTTATGTCTAGAGGGAGAACAGGTGGTCAAAGCAAGTCAGCCTAGACTCATGGGAAAAGGAAACAGATTCTGCCTCATTGGGATGAGCAGAATGCTCATCCAGGGATGTAAGGGGTTGCCAAAGCTTCCTGCATCAACAACCTACTGGAGCACTTACCACCCAGTCACATAATTTATCATAAGTCAATCCTAAATATTCACTGGAAGGACTGATGCTGATGCTCCAATAATTTGGCCATCTGATGTGAAAAGCCAACTCACTGGAAAAGATCCTGATGCTGGGAAAGATTTAAGGCCAAAGGAGAAGAGAGCAGCAGAGGATGAGATGGTTAAATAGTATCACCAACTCAATGAGCATGGATTTGAACAAACTCCAGGAGATAGTGAAGGACAGGGAAGCCTGGTGTGCTGCAGTCCATGGGGTGGCAAAGAGTCAGACATGAGCAACAACAACGATGGCGTGTGCAGACATCCTAGATCACAGAAGTTCATGTTTTCGTTGAAGAGAAGTGGGGCCAGTGAATATATGGAAAAAATAATTCATTCCTCAAACATTGATTCAGTTTCCAATAAGGGCCACTCACTGTGCAGGACACCCAGGGATGCCAGAAATACGGAGGGACTCATCTCCATCTTCAAGTTTACAGATAAGAGACAAGAAGTCCTGAAGGAAATTAACTGTAAGCAGCATGCGGCTGCTGCTGCTGCTGCTGCTGCTGCTAAGTGGCTTCAGTCGTGTCCGACTCTGTGTGACCCCATAGACTGCAGCTGACCAGGCTCCCCCGTCCCTGGGATTCTCCAGGCAAGAACACTGGAATGGGTTGCCATTTCCTTCTCCAATGCATGAAAGAGAAAAGTGAAAGTGAAGGAGCTCAGTCGTGCCCGACTCTTCATGACCCCATGGACTGCAGCCTACCAGGCTCCTCCGTCCATGGGATTTTCCAGGCAAGAATACTGGAGTGTGTTGCCATTACCTTCTCCTTATAAGCAGCATAGTACATTCTAAACTAGACATCTGAATAATAGAAGATCCCTGGGCTCACACTGAGGGGGGCTCTTTGTGAAGATATAAGGAAGGCATTGAGGAAGAAATCCTACTAGAAGAAAAGCTGAATGAAAAAGGAGAAGCTGGCATGATGGCCAGATGTGGACTGTTCTAAACAGAAGGAACAGTGTGGAGGTGGGAAAAGGCTAGAAGAGCTTGGCTGCTTTTGGAACCGTAAACCAACAGGGTAAGAATGAGGCTGGACAGTCCAGCAGGGAATGAAGTCACAGAGTCATTGAGTGACCTGGGGAAGCATCCCACATTCACTCTGTAGGAAAAATTGATCTGATGCAGGTTCTCGGAATGGTAAGAATTTTAAGCAACTGCATGGGACAGAAATCAGTGAAACAAGATAAGTGATAGAAGGCCATTATAGTACTGCATATAATAATTGATGAGGAGTTACAGGAAAAAAAAAAAGAAAACATTTTGACCCGTTTTGTCAATTCCTCTGCAAGGCTGAAGACTGCTTCAAAAGACTTTGACTCAAAGGAAGAACAATGCATGAGGAAGAAAGTCCAAAGAAATAAATCCGGAGCCTGTTGTCCCACAGTAAGATTGCTTAAATAAAAATGTTCTGGATGAATGCAAAGAAATGAACTTGATCTTCAAGAATTAAATCATAGTTAGTTTCAACAAAGGGCCATGTAGTGACACTGAATACAGTTTTAATCAATATAGTAGTTATCTTTTTTTTAAATTCCAAGCAAGAATTCACATTACTACTGAAGATAATGGTTTTAAAAATGTTTTAAAAGCATCTCTTGTTTTTTCCTCAAGTTCTATAAGTAATGCATATTTATTCATAATAGAAAAATGTTCCAGTAACTGAAGATGAAAGAGAAATAATAAACAGGAGGTGTGAGAAGGGAAAAAAAGAACTCCTTTAGCACCTCTTAGATTTTCGCTTCTCTCCCCGCCTTTCCTTCTGAAAAATGTTAAGATTCATTGTCCTATATTGGGCACAAATAGACAAAATGGAAGCAAAAAGAAATGGCAGTGTTAATTTTACTTCTTCCGGACATCTCTATTTAGTGTTCAGAACAAAACCAATTGAATTACAAATAAAAATGCCATGGAAAAATGTAAATTTAGACCGTAATGCCTTCTGATCTATACTCTAGAGATAATCAGCTACTTCTGGTCACAATTCACTATCCCCAGCCACAGAGATGCCACAAACACACACACATGCACACACCCACACATATTGTATTCACACATGCAAACTCACGTATACACATATGTGCATACACAAACATATACACACAATGCTGTTTTCCACAGCAGGATCTTTGCTGATGGCCCTGCTTCACTTCCCAGCCATAGATATCCTTGGTGTTCATCTTAGGGTGGCTAATTCCCACTCTTCCTTCAGCACTTGCTTAAATGTAATTTTACTCAAGAATACATTCCCAGGGCTAGGATCTATAAATATCTCCACCCTAAAAACAGTGACTTGATTTGAAATGGTTTGTTTACTGATTTATCTCCTCTGATAGATCGTGGATACCTGAGGAGCAGTGCTCTTGTTTACTTACCATTATATCCACAGGAGTTAACGTAAAACTGGGCAAAGAGTAAATGCCTGATAAATGGTTACTGAGCTCAGTGAGGTGGAATGCAATGCGGAAGTAGTTTTGGCACTAAGAGCAATAACATCTTAGCTCCCAGGAGCAGGATGGTGGCAAGGGTTGATGTCTTCATTTAAGAGGACCAATCTAATGAGTCATTCTTTATATCCTTATATAACATTATTCACCTATAATTATGTGTCTGCTATTATCAAAATACATTACCACTGAATTCAATGCTTTCACCACCTTTTATTTTTCAACTGTTATACAGCTAACTTTTATCTGTGAATTATTCATAATACATTTTAAATGAGTATAAGATAATTGACCTTGTCTGCATGAGGCACATAAAATCTCACCCTGCAATAATTAACTCTCAGACGTGAGCCATTATTTAAGGGTAATGACTTTTCATCAGTTTGGCAATACATTATGGCTTCATGGGTCCATCCAATTCTATATTTCACACCTTCGCTTTTTAATTTCCCCCCAAGATGTAACACTTGCTTGTCCCAAAATGAACTTGGAGCATGTCCAATCACATCAGGGAATCTTCCTCCCCTATGAGTTCATTGCATTACCATTTACCACTTTCATGAAGCCAAAATTCTGGAAGCAGTCCTAGAACTTCAGGCCATTCTGTCTTCATTTCCCTACTCTCCCCTTTTCCTTAAAAAGCAATCAAAGCTTACTGACTTTCCTGAAAAATTACCCATCCTTTCTCTCAGCTATAAACCCAGGGTCAGGCCTCTGACTCAGACTACAAACCAGGCTCCTAACCCATCTCCCCTCTTCAGCTTCTCCCTTCAAATCCTTTCTGCTGAGAATTCTAAAGCATAAACCACTCCTTGTCACAAGACTGATTAATCCATTCCTCCACCCCAAATACCCTCAGGCTTCTGCTTTCTTAAACAAACACTTAAATGATCAGTTCCAAAAACATCACTGCTGGAAGGCTTGATCATGATCCCATTTCAACAAAACAAAAAGCAATTAGAATATTTGTTGTTGCTGGCCACCAATATATAGTTGTTATACAAAGGGCTTGGGGTAGAGATTCCTATAAAAATCCTAGTACTGAATACATTATAGATAGCAATGTTTCCCCCCATATTTACAAGAAAAACTAAAGTCTAGAGAGCGTGTGATGCTGAGAATCCTGCACAATTTTCATAAATATAGTAATTTCATATCCTTGGGCCACATAAATTATTGCTGGTAAAATGCTCTTGAAGAGAATCCTCAATTTTTTGGAATCAACATTTTGATAAGTAAATGTTTAACTCAGGAAAAGCAAACAGGCTAAAATTAACTTACTAAAGGGACACAGTATATTTCCTAATATTTTAATACTTCAGTTGTATGTAAATAGTTTCTAACAACTACAAATGATTCTCTACATTCATTAAAATCCTGACTAGATATGCAGAAGAGAATATACATTCTAAAGTAACAGCTATTTTTTATGATCGACTTCTTGTAATTCAATCGGATCTTTTTGTCTGACACTTAACAGTTTTCTCTGTAGTTTCCATGCACAGGAAGTACCATTTTTTTCTGAATATAGAAATTGCTTCCTCTGATTACCAACCATCTTTCCCATCAATATTTTCTAAGCTTTCGAAGGAGGAACTTAAGAAAAATGTAATTCTGCTTGAAAAGGGAACCCATCCACCCATGAGACTTCCAGATCAGTGCATTTTAGATATTTTAAAAAGTGTCCTGAAGAATGTTAAGTATATCTAATGAAATAGTTAATAACTGTTTAACAAAGTTTGATTAAACATGTATGGATATGCAGGTAAATTGAATGATCATCAAAAAAAGAGAACAAACTTATGGTTACCAAAGGGAAAAGAAGAGAAGGGGGAGAGATAAACAAGGAATTGGGATTAATGTATACACACTACTATACATAAAGTAGACAAACAACAAAGACCTACTGTATAGCACAGGGAATTATACTAATATTTTTAATAGCCTATTAGAGAAGAGAACCTGAAGAATAACATATATTTATATGTATATTTATGCATATATATTGGGCTTCCCAAGTGGTGTTACTGGTGCAGAATCTGCCTGCCAAGGAAGGAAACAAAAGACACGGATTTGATTCCTCGGTTGAGAAAATCCCCTGGAGAAGGGCATGGCAACCCACTCGTATTGTTGGCTGGAGATTCCCATGGACAGAGGATCCTGGCAGGCTATGGTTCCTATGGTTGCAGAGAGTCTGACATGACTGAAGCAACTTAGCATGCACACACAAGTTATGTATATTTATATATGCACATATATAACTGAATTGCAGTGCTGTACACCTGAAACTAACACAATATTGTAAATCAACTATACTTCAATATAGATAAATTATAAAATAAATTAAAAATGAAGATAAATTAAAAATACATTTAAAAAAGAATGTTGTTCAGGAATTGTATCTGTATTCATATCAGCGTGGATCCTTATAATTCTGCTCTTGAGCCCTTTGCACAGAAGAGCTGGGGTGGGACATTGTTAATAGCACCCCAACTGTATGTACCACATTTTGAGATATACTGATACCGTTTTTTAGCAGTAACTGTGGAAAGAGATGGGAATACCAGACCACCTTACCTGCCTCCTGAGAAACCTGTAGGCAGGTCAAGAAACAACCATTAGAGCCGGATATGGAATAATGGTCTGGTTTCACATTGGGAAAGGAGTACGTCAAGGTTGTATATTGTCACCCTGCTTAATTCATATGCAGAGTACATCATGAGAAATGCTGGTCTGGATGAAGCACAAGCTGGAATCCAGATGTAAGGGAGAAATATCAATAACCTCAGAAATGCAGATGACACCACGCTTTTGGCAGAAAGCAAAGAGGAACTAAAGAGCCTCTTGATGAAAGTGAAAGAGAAGAGTGAAAAAAGTGGCTTAAAACTCAACATTCAAAAAACTAAGATCATGGCATCCAGTCCCATCACTTCATGGCAAATAGATGAGGAAACAATGGAAACAGTAACAGACTTTATTTTCTTATACTCCAAAATCACTGCAGATGGCAACTGCAGCCATGAAATTAAAAGACACTTGCTCCTTGGAAGAAAAGCTATGACAAACCTAGTCACCATATTAAAAAGCAGAGACATTACTTTGCCAACAAAGGTCCAACTAGTCAAAGCTGCGGTTTTTCCAGTAGTCATGTATGGATGTCAGAGTTGGACCATAAAAAAAGCTGAGTGCCAAAGAATTGATGCTTTTGAACTGTGGTGTTGGAGAAGATTCTTGAGAGTCTCTTGGACTGCAAGGAGATCAAACCAGTCAATCCTAAAGGAAATCAATCCTGAATATTCACTGAAAGGGTTGATGCTGTCACTGAAGCTCCAATACCTGATGCAAAGAGCCACCTCATTAGAAAAGACCTTGGTGATAAGAAAGATTGAAGGCAGGAGGAGAAGGGGACAACAGAAGAAAAGATGGTAACACCAATTCAATGGACATGAATTTGAGAAAGCTCCAGAAGTTGGTGAAGGACAAGGAAACCTGGCATGGTGCAGTCCATGGGATCGCAAAGACTCAGACATGACTGAGCGACTAAACAACAACATCATTATCTGCCCTGCAAATGTATGCACCTCCACAGCTTTAGAGCTTATATTTTCCAATATTGTAGTTTCAGGTAGTTATTTACATTGAAGTTAATTAAAACCAAATAAAATTTAAAATGCAGCTCCTTATTCATCATTACTACATATTTAGTGCTCCAGGCTACTGTAGCAAGTGACCACCATATTATAGCATGTAGCTAAAGAAAAGCTTACCATTGCAACAAGCCCTATTGGACAGTTCCAATTTAGGGAATTTATTTAGAATCTTAAATAAAGAAAGTAGAAATCAGTAAGTATGACATTATTCCTCGTAACTTCTGGTGCCTATAATTCATATCTATTTTTATAAATTATCCAAGCTCTATCATTTCACATATCCATTTCTGCATAACCAACCATGCCAAAATTTTGTGGCTTTAAATAATTACTCTACTATTCCTCAAAGTTCTGTAGGTTGATTATATCTCAGCTACATGATTCTTTTTCTCATCTTACTTGAAGTTTCCTATATTTGTGATGTAATGGCAGCAGAAGTTGGGATGTCCAAAACGACTTCAGCTCCATGACTAGCATATTGAAAGATTCTTGACTTTACCTCCATGAAGGGAGGTATACTGGCATATTGGAAAGGTAGGGTTCATTGGGAGCAGTGGGAAATTGGTCCCCCTCTCATCCTTCCTGCCCCCCATTTCTCCATGCAGCCCCAGGTCTTCTCCTTCTGGAGGTGGGCCATTTTTGGAGAACATTTAATATATCCTTTAATCACACTCCTCCACAAACTCTTCTACCAATTGAGTCCACATTTGTATAAATTTCCACAGGACTGTTGTGCTTCTGGCCTTCCTTGTCCACGTAGATGTCACATTGTCTTTCAAATATTTCCTGAATTCATGTCTCTTTCCCCACCCCCGCTAAACTAAAATATGTGTTTATTAAGCGAAGGAATTAGGTCTTAAGTATCTAATATCTTTGTACCTCCCCAGACTTAAAGAACTTAGCTGCATGCTCTTCACAAATTAATAATAAAATAATAATAAATAGATAAGTTAACTGAATTCAACCTCCACAGTCACCTGTCCCAGACACCACTGTGTCTGTTCAAAAGCAGAAAGGTGTCCATCAGTTCCTATGCAGGACAGCATGACAATGAACTTTGGAGTTACATGAACTAAGGTTTAAATCCCAGATCCAATGTTCCATTATTTCATATTGCTTCAAAAACAACCATAGGAGCTTTATAATGTAATTGTGGAGAGGCCATAAATCTATGAAAAGCTGATTACAGAATAAAGAGTAAAACATAGTTCAAGACAATTCTACCAAAAATAATAACTCTTAGAGGAATTACAACATGAGGCTTCCAGTCCATATATTGCTAAGGAGTTCAGCCATTCCTTCTTTTTCATAGGAAGACTCAGTCTTACACACACACACACACACACACACACACACACACACACACACACACACACTTATTTTAGGTGTTGAATGCCTCTAGACTCTTTAGAGGCATTAACCATATAGAAAAAGTTGTCAATGAAGACTGCCTAGATAATAAATTGTGCACATTTTAAAAATCTCAGCTGTAAGCACTACAATTTGCTTTACTGAAAATCCAGATTTTAGTGATTCAGGATTGAACACCATAAAACTGCTTTTGTTGGCAGTAAAAATATTTTCACTACCTCAAGTCATCACAAACACCAAAGGTAACTATTTTTCTTTCAATGCAGAGATGCTGGGACTCAGACTCATAACCTACAAGGAAAAAAATTTATCAGTTGCCTTAGCCTTTGACACAAATATTTCTATAGGTGATTGAGATGATTTATGAGGGTGCTAAGAAATAAAGTGTAAGCAGAAATAAGCCATTTTACAGTATTTATTCTGCACAGCCTCCAAAAGAGTGAAGAAGATGAGATCTCAGACAGGAAAATGAAAATAATGTGTCTTCTTTAATTTGTACGAGAGGCAAAAGGGAAATGAACCCCTTGCACTTTGGCAGTTGGAATTAAAAGAAGCATACGAGGGGATTTTCACCCAGGTGCATCTCAGCTCTCAAGTAATTTACATTTTGAAGATCAAGAAGCTTTATTAACCTATCTGAAGGATGTGCACCTCAGAGGTTAGCTAGATATGTACTCAAATAGAGTTTTAATCCCTATGGCAGATACGAGAGTTGAAAGCAGTAATAAAAGCAAAGGAAGGAATTTGACATTGGGTGAGTGCTAATATTTACAAATGCAGTAATGCCTAGTGCTGCTGCTGCTGCTGCTGCTAAGTCTCTTCAGTCATGTCTGACTCTGTGCGACCCCATAGACAGCAGCCCACCAGGCTCCCCTGTCCCTGGGATTCTCCAGGCAAGAATACTGAAGTGAGTTGTCATTTCCTTCTCCAATGCATTCTTGCATGCTAAGTCGCTTCAGTCATGTCCAATTCTGTGCGACCCTATGGACAGCAGCCCAGTCAAAACTGGTCAAGGTCTAGGGTCACACAGGGTAGACCAGAAGTCCACTCCATCACTGACTTGCTGAGGTGACTGTGAGCAAGTTGTTTGTCCTCCAAACCTCACTTTCTCCAAATGTAAGACAGGCAATAATAGTTCACACCTTACAGGTGAGTTGTAAGAATTAAATGACATAATGAATTTAAATCAATTAGTGTACAGCCTGGCACATACTAAAGAGTCAATAAAGGTTATCTATAGATTTTTTTCATCCAATCACTACAATTAAAACCATCCACAAGGATGTTATCAAAATTTTACATCCAATGAATCAAAACTGCAATGAGGTATTACCTCACACCAGTCAGAACGGCCATCATAAAAAGCCTATAAATAATAAAAGCTAGGGAGGGTGGGGAGAAAAGGGAACCCTGCTACACTGTTGGTGGGAATGCAGATTGGTGCAGGTATTATGGAGAACAGTATGGAGGTTTCTTAAAACTAAAAATAGAGTTTTCCTGTGATCCAACAATCCTACCCCTTAGCATACATCCAGAGAAAAGTAATTTGAAAAGATACATGCACCCCTGTGTTTACTGCTGCACAATTTACAACAGTTAAGACACGAAAGTCATGTAAGTGTCCACCGATAGAAGCATGGGTAAAGAAGATGTGGTGTGTGTATATACAGTGGAATATTATTCAGCCATAAAAATGAAATAATGTTATTTGTAGCAAGAATGATGGACCTAGAGGTTATCATACTAAGTGGTGATGTAAGTCAGAGAAAGACAAATATATGATATCACTTATATGTGGAACCTAAAAAAAAAAAAAGTCATACAAATGAGCTTATTTACAAAATAGAATAGACCTATAGACATAGAAAGAAAATTTATGGCTATCAAAGAAGAAAGGGCCATGGGGAGATAAATTAGGAATTTGGTATTAACATATACCCAGTCTACATATAAAATATAAAATAAATGACCATCAAGGACCTACCAATAAATATAGGGAACTATACTCAGTATCTTGTAATAACATATATATAATCCCCACCCCCAAATAAAAGCTTCCCAAATTCATACTGCCATCAGTTGACATGTTTGCAAAGTCCATGCTTTTAGCCAATGTGGTCCAAAGTTTTTAGCTAGGAAGTCTCTGGTTTCCAGTCTGCATGAGAGAGTTAGCTCTCCAAGTAGAGAACAGTGGCCACCTCCAGGTTCTGGTACAGAGTAAGGGGTATTAAATTTTAAATCCCACAAATATTCAATAGATAACTTTTGAATAAATGAACAAATAGTAAAAACAGGTCCTGATACTTCTACTGCAATATACATGCACACATGCACAAGACTGCCTGCTCTCGTCATAAAGCCCAAGAATTTGCCTCTACCAAGTATGTATTCAGACACCAAGGGGACCGTTTGCTAATAGCAGTTTGTGGGCCTCATCTGAGTGACCACAACTCTCACCGCAGACAGAGAGTTCCTGTCATTTCAGGGAGCATCTGTTTACACATTTAGTTTTCACTTCCTTTCCCCAACCCAGATTCTAAACTATGACAGTGGGTCTAATGGGCTGTTACACTTTGCTAATTTACCTATTAATTTTGCAAATGGTCTGTTTCACGGAAGATAAACTTCATCTTTTGGAAACATGACATTCTTCAATACAATCTGGTTATAAGGATCCAGGCCTTGTGCAGAAAAAGAAAATGAATTGTCCAAGGTGGCATTTAGCAGCTTACTGCCTCCCTGGTGGCATTGTGTAGATAAAATGATTACTCACTCAATAAAGTAAGGTGATTAGTCAGTCAATAAATGTTAGCTGCTGAGCATTTCGAAGGATCGACTTGAGAGCTATTTTCTTTTTCCTTTTCTATCATGAAAAAGGTAGAAAATAAATGCAGTACATAATATAACCTACTGTGTCCAGAATTCAATGGGAGGTAGAATTTAAGATGAGCAAAGTCACACACATTCCCATGATTTCTAGTGATTAAGGAAACAGAAAAAATTAACATTAATGAAATTATTGGAACATGCTCCCCTGTTTTAAGTGTTCACAGTGGATAACCAAGCAGTCTAAGTGCTCACCTACAAAGTGTTTGGGGAAAATGGGGGGCACACCGTTCCCCAAATAGATGATGTACACATTTCAGCCACACTGTGCTTACAGACAGACACTCCTCAATTATTTAGATTAACTGAAAAAAAACCTTGATTATTACTTTCAGGTTCTAAAAGTAGTGGATGTTACCCTGCAAGATGTCCTCAAGTTAAATGAACCAAATATATAGACACAACTATACGTATGACACTCTGCTACCACCTATTTTATAACAACCAAAATCTGTAAAATCATTGCCAATAGATGAGAAAGTATATGATGATCACTCCAGTTGTTTAGCTATAAGTAAAAAATTTCTGTGAAGAAAGCTGATCGCCGAAGAATCGATGCTTTTGAACTGTGGTGTTGGAGAAGACTCTTGAGAGTCCCTTATACTGCAAGGAGATCCAACCAGTCCATTCTAAAGGAGATCAATCCTGGATGTTCATTGGAGGGACTGATGCTAAAGCTGAAACTGCAATACTTTGGCCACCTCATGCGACGAGTTGACTCACTGGAAAAGACTCTGATGCTGGGAAAGGTTGGGGGCGGGAGGAGAAGGGGACGATGGAGAATGAGATGGCTGGATGCCATCACCGACTCTGTGGACATGAGTTTGAGTGTACTCCGGGAGTTGGTGATGGACAGGGAGGCCTGGTGTGCTGTGATTCATGGGGTCGCGGAGAGTCGGACACGACTGAGCGACTGAACTGAACTGAACTGAACTGAACTGAAATATTGACAGAGTGAAAGAAACAATTTGCTTTGTTAAGTACCCAAATGGCTTGTATCTTCTTTTTGCATCACTAATTAGCAACATCCTTTCCAGTAGCTGGTAACAAGGTGCAATTCCTGCTAAACCCAGCCTACACTCTCCCAAGTTCAACATTGTAAAATTAGCACCTCTTCGAAAAAGAGAAGCCCAGGCACTATAACTGGAGGGTAGGTCTCGCTTGTCACAACTAGAGAAAGCATGTACACAGCAACAAAGATTCAGCACAGCCTAAATAAATAAAAAAACTAAAACTAAGAACTTAAAAATCTAGCAGGGAACTCCTCACTGCAGAAAAGACAAAACACAGAATTAGTCTAAGATTGTTACTAAACAAATAAGCAACAACAAGGAAAACAGTAATAACAAAAACCCAGCAGAAAAACACAAACCTAGGCCTGAAGAAAAAACCCAATAACAGAGTTGTTACAGCATGTTATCTAAAATGTCCAATTTTTAAAGAAATATATGAGACATGCCAAGAAAAAGGAGAGATTGCTACATATGCAGGAATAAAAGTAATCCACGGAATGTTCCCACACGGGACCTAGATGTAAACTTCGTAGATATGAAGCTAGTGGCCTGGAGAATGCCTACCAAAGGAGGCACTTGTAGGACCTATGTCTGATACCTGGAAAGATTAACACTGGACATCTGGAAAATGCTCTCAGGAGCCCACTACGTGGCAGGCTTTTGGCAGGCACAGAAATATGGATTGGAAAAATAAATCTTGGCTTTCCTACACATCTTACCCATGTAGCTGACTCAGACCAATAAAGAGAAGGTGAAAACACAATGTCACAGGGAACAGCAGCAAAGAGTGATGCTGTCAGTGTTTCTGTAGAGAAAAGTATAGGAGGTTGAGGAAGCCAACAGAAAGAGCCCAATCTAGGGAGTCCTGAAAAACTTCCCAGAAGACACACCATCTGCTTTGTACTCAGTCACGTCAGATTCTTTGGCTGTAGCCCACCAGGCTCTTGGTGGGTGCATGCTCAGTCGTGTCCTACTCTTTGAGACCCCATGGACCATAGCCCATCATGCTCCTCTGTCCATTGAATTCTCCAGGCAAGCATACTGGAATGGGTTGCCATTTCCTTTTCCAGGGGATCTTGCCAACCCAGGGTCCTAACCTATGTCTCCTGCATTTTCTGCACTGCAGGCAGATTCATTTACTGCTGAGCCATTTGGGAAGCCCTGGACATCTAAGCTGCATCTTAAAGGACAAAGAGAAGTTGGGCTGAACCTCATACAAATGAGAAACTTAGCATAGAGCCTGGAGATCATCTGACTAGAAGAGATACACTCTTTCGAAGATGTAAATAAAATAATCAGAGACAATTTCTACTTCATGAAAACTTCAAAGTTACAGCCTGTAGCAACTAGTTTGCCTACAGACTTAATAGAAAATAGAGAGAGGGAGAGGCAGCTGCACAACTGGATGGATACTAAACCATTTGAAAATCTGAACAGCCATGTACCCAAAATAATTAGCAAAGAAGTTCATTTTGTTTTGAACCCATAAGAAGCATTTATTTTTTAATGGGACCACTTTCCAGAAACTTGGGCTCTAGGCTCAGCTCTGGGACTTCCCCAGTGGCTCAGTGGTAAAGAACCTGCCATCAATGCAGGAGCCACAGGAGATGTGGATTTGATCCTTGGGCCAAGGAGATCCCCTGGAGGAGGAAATGACAACCCACTCCAGTATTCTTGCCTGGAGAATCCCATGGACAGAGGAGCACAATGGGTTATGGTTCATTGGGTCTCAAAGAGTAGGACACGACTGAGCATGCACCCACCATCAGGCTCAGCTCTTCCCCTTACATTGATTAATGATTTGGGGAAAGTTCCTTGACCAGTTTTCTCTCTAGTAAAATGGAGAATAAAGATTCCTATCCTTTGGCCCTCACAATAGGGCCGCTCTGAGGATCACCATAGGTGATGGTTTGGTAAACCTTGAGGTGTTTTAGAATCATTAGCTGTGAACTGATAATGGTGTTATTATTTTCAATAGCCATGAAAAATTGATGTGGCATGGCAAGTTTTTCTTATTAGGAAAGGATAAAGCTCCTCCTTCCTAGATACTGCATTCCCCAATTTGTACATCACCAGGGAGGGTCAGTGCTTAGCTCAGCTCAGCTACCTGAGATCTGTCATCTCCCAGGTTTATTTGTCTCCCCCACCACAGAGGTGCCTCCTAAAGTGGAGGATGGTGAATTCTGCTACGCCTTCCCAAGGCTTGCCTGGTTTATGTGACTTTGCCTCTGGCCTTTGCCACTTCGAGTAAGGAATATGTGGGTGGAGCAGACAATTCTTTCTTTGTTATCCTGCTTGAAATGGGTTTGTAGCAGAGATTTTGCCATGTGTGTGGGATTCTGATGAAAAGTATCCAATGTTCACTTTGCTTTATAAACATTTACTGTTTACTGTGTGCCAGGCACAGATCTAGGGCTTCCCATGTGGCACTAGTGGTAAAGAATCTGCCTGCAAAGCAGGAGATGCAAGACACCCGGGTTTGATACCTGGGTTGGGGAGATCCCCTAGAGTAGGAAGTGGCAACTATTCCAGTATTCTTCCCTGGAAAATTCCATAGACAGTGAAGGCTGGTGGACTACAGTCCATGTGGTCACAAAGAGTTGGACACAACTGAGCACACGCACACACAGACACTGATCTAAGCTATGGGGATACGAAGAGATGACATTCATGTCCTGGAGGAAGCTTATTTTCTATTGAAGGTATAGAGAATCTTGAATATTGAAAATCCTAAGGAATTAAATTTTAAAAGTTACAGATTGAATAAATGAGTTTAAGAATCCAGCAGGATATAAGACAAATATACAAAAGTTAGTTGTATTTTTATATGCCAGCAATGAATAATCCAAAAATAAAATAAGAAAAAATATATAATAAAATAAATATGAATATATGTAAATAAAATAAGATACTTATAAAAGAATCAAAAAAAGAAAAAACCTAGGAATAAATTTAGCAGAATAATTTCAAGATTCATACACTAGAAAACATTGTTGAAGTAAATTAAAGAAGATCTAAATAAATGAAAAAACATCCCACTGTTAAGGATCAAACGATTAATGTTGATGAAATGGCAATAACACTCAAATTAACATATATATCAGAAAAATCTACATCAAAATCAAAGCTTTTTCTTTGCAAAAACTGACATGCCATAGGAATTCTGAAATTTACAGGGTAATTCAAGGGACTAATGAGAGCCAAAACAATTTTGAAACAATATTAATAAAGTTAAAGGATGCTTACTTCCCATTTTCACAGCCTAATAGAGCACTATAATAATTGAGGCAGTGTGATGTTGGAATAAACACAGATCAATGGAATATAATTGTGATTCCAAAATGAGGCCTTTACATTCATAATTTCATCATTTTAGACTAGGGTAATTCAAGTCTATGCCCTGACCAGTAATGCTGAAGAAGGTGAAGTTGAATGGTTCTATGAAGACCTACAAACCTTATAGAACTAACACCCAGAAAAGATGCCCTTTTCATTATAGGGGACTGGAATGAAAAAGTAGGAAGTTAAGAAACACCTGGAGTAACAGGCAAATTTGGCCTTGGAGTACAGAATGAAGCAGTGCAAAGGTGAATAGAGTTCTGCCAAAAGAACACACTAATCATAGCAAACAGCCTCTTCAAACAACACAAGAGAAGACTCTACACATGGACATCACCAGATGATCAACACCGAAATCAGATTGATTATATTCTTTGCAGTCAAAGATGGAGAAGCTCTACACAGTCAGCAGAAACAAGACCGGGAGCTGACTGTGGCTCAGATCATGAACTCCTTATTGCAAAATCCAGACTTAAATTTAAGTAAGCAGGGCAAACCACTAGACCATTAGGTCATTCAGGTATGACCTAAATAAAATCCCTTACGATTATACAGTGGAAGTGAGAAATAAATTTAAGGGACTAGATCTGATAGAATGCCTGATGAACTATGAACAGAGGTTCATAACATTGTACAGGAGGCAGTGATCAAGACCATCCCCAAGAAAAAGAAATGCAAAAAACCAAAATGGCTGTCTGAGGAGGCCTTACAAATAGCTGAGAAAAGAAGACAAGTGAAAAACAAAGGAGAAAAGGAAAGATATACCAATTTGAATGGAGAGTTCCAAAGAATAGCAAGGAGAGCTAAGAAAGCCTTCTTCAGCTATCAATGCAAAGAAATAGAGGAAAACAATAGAATAGGAAAGACTAGAGATCTCTTCAAGAAAATTAGAGATACCAAGGGAACATTTCATGCAAAGATGGGCTCAATAAAGGACAGAAATGGTATGGACCTAACAGAAAAAAAAAAAAAGATATTAAGAAGAGGTGGCAGTAATACACAGAAGAACTATATAAAAAATTTCTTCATGACCAAGATAATCACGACTGTGTGATCACTCACCTAGAGCCAGGCACCACGAAATGTGAAGTCCAATGGGCCTTAGAAAGCATCACTACGAACAAAGCTAGTGGAGGTGATTGAATTCCAATTGAGTTATTTCAAATCCTGAAAGATGATGCTGTGAAAGTGCTGCACTCAATATGCCAGCAAATTTGGAAAACAGCAGTGGCCACAGGACTGGAAAAGGTCAGCTTTCATTCCAATCCCAAAGAAAGGAAATGCCAAAGAATGCTCAATCTACCGCACAATTGCACTCATCTCACACGCTAGTAAAGTCATGCTCAAAATTCTCCAAGCCAGGCTTCAGCAATACATGAACCGTGAACTTTCAGAGGTTCAAGCTGGTTTTAGAAAAGGCAGAAGAATCAGAGATCTGCTGGATCGTGGAAAAAGCAAGAGATTTCCAGAAAAGCATCAATTTCTGCTTTATTGACTATGCCAAAGCCTTTGACTGTGTGGATCACAATAAACTGTGAAAAATTCTGAATGAGATGGAAATACCAGACCACCTGACCTGCCTCTTGAGAAATCTGTATGCAGGTCAGGAAGCAACAGTTAGAACTGGACATGGAACAACAGACTGGTTCCAAATAAGAAAAGGAGTACATCAAGGCTGTATATTGTCACCCTACTTATTTAACTCATATGCTGAGTACATCATGCTAAATGCTGGGCTGGAAGAAGCACAAACTGGAATCAAAACTGACGGGAGAAATATCAATAACCTCAGATATGCAGATGACACCACCCTTATGGCAGAAAGTGAAGAACTAAAGAGCCTCTTGATGAAAGTGAAAGAGGAAAGTGAAAAAGTTGGCTTTAAGCTCAACATTCAGAAAACTAAGATCATGGCATCCAGTCACATCACTTCATGGCAAATAGACGGGGAAACTGTGGAAACAGTGGCTGACTTTCTTTTTCTGGGCTCCAAATTCACTGCAGATAGTGACTGCAGCCTTAAAATTAAAAGACGCTTACTCCTTGAAAGAAAATTTATGCCCAACCTAGACATCATATTAAGGGCTTCCCTGGTGGCTCAGAGGTTAATGCGTCTGCCTCCAATGCGGGAGACCCGGGTTCGATCCCTGTGTCGGGAAGATCCCCTGGAGAAGGAAATGGTAACCCACTCCAGTATTCTTGCCTGGAGAATCCCATGGATGGAGAAGCCTGGTAGGCTACAGTCCACGGGGTCGCAAAGAGTCGGACACGACTGAGCGACAGAACAGAACAGAACAGAGACATCATATTAAAAAGCAGAGACATTTCTTTGATAAGAAAGGTCTGTCTAGTCAAGGTTATATGGTTTTTCCAGTAGTCATGTGTGGATGTGAGAGGTGGACTATAAAGAGAACTGAGCACCAAATAATTGATACTTTTGAACTGCGGTATCGAAGAAGACTCTTAAGAGTCCCTTGGACTGCAAGGTGATACAACCAGTCCATCCTAAAGGAAATCAGTCCTGAATATTCATTGGAAGGACTAATGTTGAAGCTGAAACTTCAATACTTTGGCCACCTGATGAGAAGAACTGACCCATTTAAAAAGACCCTGATGCTGGGAAAGATTGAAGGTGGGAGGAGAAGGGGATAACAGAGGATGAGGTGGTTGGATGGCAGCACTAACTCAATGGACATGGGTTTGAGTAAACTCCAGGAGTTGGTTGTGGACAGGGAGGCCTGGCGTGCTGCAGTCCATGGGGTCGCAAAGTTTTGTATGCAACTGAGCAACTGAACTGAACTGAGACTAGGATAGTTGGCCTATTCAATAGCAAATAATAGTCTTTTAGATAAATAAGCCAGTTCAATTTTCATAGTCTATTGAAAACAATTAATTTGAACCCTTATCTTACACCATAAATAAAAATAACTTAAAAAGTATCTTAGATCTAAATCGAAGAGCTAATAATATAAAAATACTGGAGGAAAACACAGGAATAAATCTTTGTGACTTTGGATTAGGTAATGATTTCTTACATATAACATCGAGAAACACAAATGACAAAAGAAAAAAAGAAGTTAAATTGCATATTTTTAAAGAGCTGAGCATCAGAGGACCTCATCAAGAAGTGAAAAGATGCCTCAGAATGGGAAAAAATATTTTCAGATCACATACAAATGTATCTCATTTAATAAGCTTTGCTTTATTGTGCTTCATGCTGTGTTTTTTGTACAACTGAAGGTTAGTAGCAACCCTTCTGTTGCCAGATAATGGTAGCATTTTTTACCAATAAAAAATTTATTGTACAAAGTATGTGCATTGTTTTTTAGGTATAATTTTATTGCACACCTAATAGACTACAATGTAGTGTGGACATAACTTTTATATTCACTGAGAACTAAAAACTTTATGTGACTTGCTCTACTATGATTTTCACTTACTGCAGTGGTCTGAAACTGAACCTGTAATATCTGAAGACTGCCTACTTCTGATTAGAGAACATTATTCAGAATATATTTAAAACTCTTACACATCAACAATAAAATGATAATCCAATTTTAAAATGGATAAATAATTTGAATAGACATTTCTTAAAGAAGATATAAAAGGTCCCAATATGCATATGAAAAAGTGGTCAGAAACTAGTGATTAGGAAAATGACACGATCACAATGTGATACTACTTCACACCTACCTGAATAGTGAAAATAAACACAGAGGATCAGAAACAGCAAGGATATGTTAAAATTGGAACCTTCATACACTGATGATGGGAGTGTAACACAGTAAAGCGACTTTGGAAAATGGTTTGGCAATTCCTCAAAGTGCTAAACACAGAATTTCTATATGACCCAGTTATTTCACTCCAGGTATATATCCAAGAGAAATTAAAACCTATTTCTCTTCAAAAATTGACATTAATGCTATAGCAGAATTATTCATCTTAGCCAAAAATGTGGGAACAACTTAATGCTCATAAGTTGATAAATGGATAGAGAAAACATGGTACATCCATATATCAATAATATGTTAATGATTAATATATGGAATATTAATTGGCAACAAGAGAATTAAACATAGATGCATGCTACCACATGGGTGAATTTTTGAAATGTTATGCTAAGTAAAACTTTCCAGCTATGATAGATCATATATCATATTATATGATTACATTTATGTGAAATGTCTAGAATCGGAAGGTAGATTAGTATTTGCTTGGCATTGGGGCATTGTGAGTGGTAAGGCAGTTTGGGAGCAAGAATAGAGAATATAAAAATACATAGGGTATTATTTTGGATAGGTTAAAATATTCTTAAAAATTAGACTGTAGTGATATTTTTAACTTTATGAATATACCTAAACCAGGAACTAAAGACTTTGAATGCACAAATCTTCAGTTCAGTTCAGTTCAGTCGCTCAGTCGTGTCCGACTCTCCGCGACCCCATGAATCACAGCACGCCAGGCCTCCCTGTCCATCACCAACTCCCGGAGTACACTCAAACCCACGTCCACAGAGTCGGTGATGCCATCCAGCCATCTCATTCTCGGTCGTCCCCTTCTCCTCCCGCCCCCAACCTTTCCTAGCATCAGAGTCTTTTCCAGTGAGTCAACTCGTCGCATGAGGTGGCCATGGAGAAAGCACAAATCTTACAGCACGTTAAATACATTTTTATAAAATAAAAAAAAACAGCACCTTATTATTGTGAAAATGTTTTAAGGCTTTGAAGTCAGGAGAAAGAAAACTGAGTTGAAATCTCCACTTTTCCTGCATAGCTAGCTGTGCAACTGTTGCAATTTCTAGTCCTTTTTGTACCTGAGGGGCTTCTCTACAAAATCAGAAAAATAGTATGGGTGATGATTAAAACATTAACTGCACAAAGTAATTAGCCTGATTTTCTCGCACAGAGTAGGTGTTCAATACATGAAGGTAGCTTTTATCATCCTGGTAGAAACTTTATTTTGTACACAAAGTGGTCCTTGTTAACTAAGCTTATTGAGAATATTAGACATAGGTTGGCTGAAATATTTATAAAATCAAGTTAAGAGGCAGAAAAAAATGTAACTCACAAATATCTTTACCTTGTGACATTAATTACTGATCCCGTATAAGGAATTGTGGATTTATCACTCAGTAGTTCTCATTTTAATAATCATCATTGGTACTGTCACCACCACTATTATCATTAAGTTAGATGCATTAAACACACACACACACACACACACACACACACACACATTCTAAGTACAGGTTAAGTTTTTTGTTGTTGGTGGTGGTGATTCAGTGCTTTAGAATTGAGTACTCCTATTGTTTAAGACAACAGAGTTATTATTACTAATAACCTTAATATTCCTTAATAGCTACCATTAAAATTATGCTATGCCTTGCTTACTAGCAAATGTAATTGAGCATGCAATCCACACTGTGAGTGTCTCCTAGGGAATGATTTTCTTTAATCCTCATAGCAACCTTGTTTTGCAGATGAGGAAACTGTGGTTCTGAAAAGTTATGACATTGACGCAAGGTCATAAACTCAGTTCAGAAGCAGTGATGCATTATCACTGTTTCTTATGCCCGTGTTTTTTGAGCCAAAAATTGGGTTACATTGCTCAGTAAACTTATTTTTAAATTGAGTGTCCCGAAAAATCCCAAATGTATGCTTCTATAGCTATACTTAGCTCAGCCCCATGAGGAGGTGGAAACTTTCTAAATATTGCTGGATAGTGATGATTATGCTGATAATTAAACGCCAATAATGAAATAACAACTGAAGTCAAAGACAACTGAGGAAAGGGACATAAAACTGCTTATACACAGTAAGAATCAGTTTCCTGGTGATAAGCTGATTTCCCCTGCAAACACCTCTCGTGCAGCCAGCTCTGCTCCAGATGTGGCAATATGAGAATTTGTAAGCAGCCGCTTGTCTGTGCCTTACTGACATAAAGTTTGGAAATATGCATGCATATTTAAGTAACATATCATATGGAAGTAACTGATGAAGTAAAAAAGTGGGGCTAGGGAGTGTTGGGTCAAGGCAGGCTTCTAATTATAAACATGATAAAGACTGAAGGTTTACACTTACGCCAAGTTAAAGGAGCAAGGCATGTGGTGAATTGGAAAAGAGCTCTGCATGTGAAGGAACAAATTCTAAAGCTCTAAGGTGGATTTAATTTTGACATTAAAAGTACAAACAGCAAAAGAAAAATACAGATAACTGGACTTCATTAAAAACTTTATATCAAAGGATGCTATCAATGAAGTTAAAAGACAAACTGCTGCTGCTGTTGCTGCTGCTAAGTCACTTCAGTCGTATCCGAGTCTGTGTGACCCCATAGATGGAAGCCCATCAGGCTCCCCCGTCCCTGGGATTCTCCAGGCAAGAACACTGGAGTGGGTTGCCATTTCCTTCTCCAATGTGTGAAAGTGAAAAGTGAAAGTAAAGTTTCTCAGTCGTGTCCGACTCTTAGCGACCCCACAGACTGCAGCCTACCAGGCTCCTCCATCCATGGGATTTTCTAGGCAAGAGTACTGGAGTGGCTTGCCATTGCCTTCTCTGAAAAGACAAACTAGAGATTAGGAAAAAACAGTCACAATCATATATCTGAGAAGAGTTTAGTATTTAGGATAGGTAAAACACTTAACAACAAAAAGACGAAAACCCAAATAGAAAATGAACAAAGAATTTGAGCAGACATTTGCCCAAAGAAGATATACAAATGATAACCAGCACGTGAAAAGATTTGGGACATCATCAATTCTTAAAGAAATAAAATTCAAAACCAAAAGGAGATACCACTCCATACCTGCTAGGAGCAGTATAATAACAATAAAAAAAAAAAATGTTGGGGGAAATGTTGGTGAAGATATAGAGGGGTCTGCTGCTGCTGCTGCTAAGTCACTTCAGTCGTGTCCGACTCTGTGTGACCCCATAGACTGAAGCCCACCAGGCTCCCCCATCCCTGGGATTCTCCAGGCAAGAACACTGGAGTGGGTTGCCATTTCCTTCTCCAATGTGTCAAAGTGAAAAGTGAAAGTGAAGTCGCTCAGTCATGTCCGACTCATAGCAACCCCATGGACCGCAGCCTACCAGGCTCCTCCGTCCATGGGATTTTCTAGGCAAAAGTACTGGAGTGGCTTGCCATTGCCTTCTCCGATAGAGGGGTCAGTTGGGTCCAAATTATGGAAGCCTTGGGCAGTCACTAGTCTTTCTTTAAGTGAGATGGGGAGATTTTGGGTCTTTGTAGTTGGAGAAACACATTCTGGCTTTTAAGAACAAACTGGAGAATGAAGGGAAAAAGCAAGAAAATCCATCTTGGAGGAAATTGTAACAATCCAAATTAGAGATGCTGTTGCTTGGGTCTGGGGAAAGACCAAGTGGTGGTGAGCATGGTTTACCATATTGGGATCACAACCAGCTGAAAGAAGGCATGCAGCATAGGGAAATCCAGCAAAACTCCCAGGTTTTTGGTCTCATCATCTGACAAAATGAGCTGCCATTTACATGTCTGGGAAAGCATCCTGGAGGAGCAGATG
Source organism: Moschus berezovskii (assembly GCF_049115385.1). NCBI lineage: Eukaryota > Metazoa > Chordata > Mammalia > Artiodactyla > Moschidae > Moschus > Moschus berezovskii. Next base: position 60,166,029 of record NC_142461.1, read on the forward strand.
TGGAAAAAGATCAGAAAATTATTTGTGTGTATTGTAAAACCAGGAGGCAGGCGGTTATATGAATCTTGCATTTAGAAAAGGAACTTTGGCTGAAGATCCAAATTCGGATTTTCAGCATGAGACTGAATTAAAGCCTCAGGGGAGAATGAACAGAGGACGAAGAGAACCAGGGCAGAGTCTGGAGACTGAATCCTCACTTTCAGTGTGATGAGAAAAGAAAGAACCAATGAAAATGATACTGAAAGCACTATCAGGTAGAAACTAAACTGATGAGTGTTGAATCTTCAAAGTCAAGAGAAGTACATATTCCAAAGATGAGAACGTGATCACTGTGCCAAATCATGAAATCATTTCTTGGTACTACCATGATTTTGAGCAACTGTGGAGCTGTTGACTCTTTTAAGAGAAGTCTGGAGAAATTATATAATCAAAACTCATCATTTAGCATCTGCTATATGCAAACCCAGGTGCTGTGAATGTAAAATGAATACTGTTTGCATGCTAGTTCTAAGTATACAATTGGCTATAACAAAAGTGGATAAATAATACAATGAAAAGATGAAGCAGGTATAAAGGGAGTGGAGAAAACAGACACTAACTTTGCCTGCATGAATCAGAGTGGGCTTCATGGAGGAGGCAGCCTTGGAAGGGAAAGAAGAAATGTGATCAGCAGTGATGCATGAGAAAGGTCCCACTCTGCAAGTGGGACCAGAGGTGAGACATGGGAATATAAAATATCCTAGGTTTCCAGCAGAAGAAAAAGCATCCTAGCACTTGCTAACCTTCTGCCATAGCAGAACCGGCTTTGAGTTTATGACCATTTCTTCCTACACTATTACTTAGTTCATATATTTTATTTTTAACTTAACTGACCTTAAACATACTAACTTCCTTTTAACTTATACTATGTTCTTAGTAACAAGAGTATTGAAACCATGATTTGATGTGGTAAGTGTATATATATATTTCCTAACATAAGTTTAGGCTTCCCTGGTAACTCAGTCAGTAAAGAATCTGCCTACAATGCAGGAGGACCCAGGTTCAATTACTGGGTCGGGAAGATCCCCTGGAGAAGGGAATGGTAACCCACTCCAGTATTCTCACCTGAAATATCCCATTGACAGAAGAGCCCAGTGGGCTACAGATCATGGGGTTGCAAAGAGTCGAACATGACTCAGTAACTAAGCAACATATGTTCAAATTAAAACACAGATAATGTTTTTTAAGTCCATCCATATAAAACATTGTGTTTTATGCTGTGGGAAACTCTGAGCTCAAAAATGGGTCAAAAAGGATCCATGGGGGCATATAAGACAATAAATAGTATTTAAATAATGACAAATTATTTAATAAACAATATATAAAATAATAAATAAGGAAATAAGGGACCCATGCAGGGAAGATAAGCTGGAGCCTGCCAAATCTTGGCAAATAAAATATTTTGAAGGTCTTATTCCATATCACCCAGTTCCCTGGGCAATATCTTTCTTTCTACATATTCGCTATATATTTAATTTACTCTATTTCCCTCAATGTCTCTGGAACAGACATGCAAAACAATTGCTTCTAAACTTTCTAGTTTCTAAAGGTCTTTCAGCCCCTTGGCCCTCCTGCAGGAAGCCCTTGAAGGAAAGTGTGAAGGGAAATCTACAGCTTAGTGTAACTTCTAGGCTTTCACTGTTTCCTCCATATGCAGTTGGCTTTTTGGCTAAATGCAAGACTAACGTATGCTTTCACTGATGGGATTGAGGCCCTAATGGTTGCATATAAATTGAAGCAGGGTAAGAGGGCCTGATACCAGGCAGCATTGCAAGGCCAGAGAATTCCATACTACGTCACCATCAGTCACTTATTTTAACCTTTACAAAATTCATTCTCTACTGGAATGACCTTTCCATTCCAGGATGAAAGAAGAGTTGACATTTTGTCATTTGATGAACAAGCACCATCCTCTTCATCTGCAGCACAGTTTTCGCCACAACTCCGCATCCTCTGGACCTGTTCTCCTATGGACTCTTTTTGATCAATAAACCGATCTGTCTCAAGGATGCTGCCCTCAGCAGTGGAGGAATAAGATAGAGACAAGCAGGAACCGTTATAACTTTTTCTCTTTCATCAATGTAGGTGCCATTGCTAGCATGAGATTTTCATTAAGTGGTGTAAGAAGAAAAAAATCGGAAAGAGAAAATAGACATGGAAATGGCTGGTCTTAAAAAATGAAGCCATGGGGAGTGCTTTCCATGCACTATTAATGTTAATGGAGTGGAATTGCTCCATGGTCTTAATTAGACTCATAATTCTTAACCTTTAGGTAAACTGTGTATTCAGGCACGGTGGAGGATGAGAAATGAAATTAGCATTGCCCTGAGGCAGGAAAGCACACATCCACAAAAGACCCAAGGGCACTGATGAATAACTGGGGGAGGTATTATACTTAACTTGATCAAAAGAGCACCACAGAGCAGGTGTGATGGAGCAGGCTTAAGTGCATGAATACTTGGCTAGTCGTTGATGAAGACATCTTCATATTTAAACTGTGAAAGGCATGGCATTACTAAGACACTGGAGACCTGAGTTATCAAATCAAGGACATAGAACTCTGTGACACCCAGAGAACATGTGCATAAAGAATCCACTGAGAAAGCACGGAGACTGTCCTTCATTTAGCAGGAGATAGGACTGCTTTTCAGGTGGCAACCCATCAGAACTATAGTTCTCTTAGCAGACCCTTATAGAGATGCATTCAAATTGCCTGAAGCCTAATCCACCTCAGGCTGCATTTTCCTTTCTTTTTTTCATTCATTGGTTAAAACTTCTCCAACTGCCAGATGCTTTAAAGCCCTTTATAATATCAAAGGATTTCTACAAATCTGTCTAGTCATTTTCATATGCCCTATTTTTTTTTTTCAGATAGCACATCTAGCTGCCATAAATTTTTTTTTAATAATCCAGAGTGTCTTCCTTTGGTTCTTTGCTTTAGTCCATGCACCAGCACCTAAACATCTTTGAGTCTTGAAGGATCAAAACAACTTTCACAAACATAAAATGTGAAGCTGCAGAAGAAGCCACAAAAGAGGGCAAATAACCCAAGCTACTGGGACACACTCAGTTCAAATTGGCCAATGGCATGCTCACCTTCTTGGGCACTTGCAGTAATGGCATGCCAGCCATCACTGCTAAGAGCAGCACTGTCTGCTTTGCCAGCTCTCCACGTGCTAGACTGAAGTGGGTCAGTATGGACAGTATTTCTGAGGCAACAGATTCGTAAAAGCAGCACTAGATGGGACATTGTATGAATGGAAAACCATATCATGATTTTTTATCTACATGCCAACACGTGCTTATAGAAACAGTTTTGTCCCTGTGCATACTCGGGCTTTGTGACTAATTGCAAAATTAATTTTGAAAACTTCCTTTGATTTAAAAAAAAAAGAAGTAATAAAATAATACTTTCCAGATACAGGTTTTCCAATTAAAGTTGATACTAGCATAAACTAACATGAAAACTCTAATAGTAACTAAATACAAAAGCTAATTTTGATATTAATCAAGTATTTTCAGCTAAAATTAAAATTCAGGCTACAGATATTCATACATATATGAAAATGTATAAATTTAGATTCATAGATTTAAAATAGCTCATCAGCGTTTAGAGGTCTGATATGTTTTTCTTTGCTGTGCCCACAATTAAAAAAAATAAGCAAAATAATACCCTTTATAAGATGAGAAGGATAAAGCAACATGGCAAATGTCCTTTTATTCCAGTTCTTCTTTGGGTATAACTTTTTTTCCTGTTTGTTTGTTTTTTTCCTATTTTCCCCGTGTTATGAACACTAAGGCTACATTTGTTGTTGTTTCTTTACTTTCGATGCATATAGTAGGATTAGGTACTTGATGAGTAGGAGAATTTGAAGGGTAGGAGACTATGCCTCTCCAAAATACACCATTTGGCCTATGATCAACTTGAGCTGAAAACAATGGAGAATAAGCAGAGACAAGGGAATTCTCTGTCCTCCTCTATTTGCCTAAAAGCAGGACATAAGTTTTCCAAAGTGTCCATTTCTCCTCTCTACCAGGAAGTTAATCACCTGAAGACAACTTTAGACTCTGTCAGCCTGGAGATGGTCTCCAGAGGAATCTACATATCAAATATTAATAACTGGCTTTTATCTTTACTGTTGAAAGCCTAAAACAACTGTCCTTTTGCCACAAATTTATTGTTTGTTGAAGATGCTGCATGAGCTGGAGTTCTAAGCCATCTCTTTGACTTACTCATTTTTCCTTGGGTATCTCCCATCAAGACATGAGTTATACATTTTAGTAAACTTCTGTTTGTTTTTCTTTTGTTAATCTACCTTATTACAGGGGTCTTTGTCAAGAACGCAGAAGCTTAAAGGAAAAATTATCCTTCCTCTTCTCCATATTTCTTTCCGGGAAATATGTCACTTCCAGGTTGTAGCAGGTTTGAGGGATTCCAGGCCCTCTCTTCCTCTTTTAAGGTGACACTTGAGAGATAAACTACTCTATAATTTTGGTTCCTTGAAGGAAAACACACAGCAGAACTCCCTCCCAGCCAATGCATGATGATTATCTGCCCTATTTGAAAAATGGAACATTCTTTTAAGACATTGAGATGTTGTAACTTTCCCTTCCTTCTTTCCTTTTGCCCTTTTATTTTTCCTTCTTGGAAAATGAAATGGCATCCCACTCCAGTGTTCTTGCCTGGAGAATCCCAGGGACAGGGGAGCCTGATGGGCTGCCGTCTATGGGATCGCACAGAGTCGGACACAACTGAAGCAACTTAGCAGCAGCAGCAGCAGCAGCTTGTTATAGCGAAATAATTTACCTATCCTGAATGACAAAGGAATATAAACTAATGCATTAATATAAACTAAAAATCCTTTTAGAGCATATTCTCATGATTTTTACATATAAGAAAGATTTCGTGAGCACCTACTTTGTACCAGGTTCTAAAGGATTCAGAAATAAAAAAGACTCAGTAGTTATCCTTGAAGTATTCACAGAGTTGGAAAAGTCTCACTTGGAGAAGAAAGTTTTATTTCAATTGTACCACTTGGGAAATGTATGTCCTCTATGACTCTTGGCCAACAAATGACCAACTCAGGATCCAAATGCCACATGTTTCCACCTCCTCCTAGAAAATTCCTTATGTAATAGCACTGTTTTGAATAGTTGCATCTATTGTGTAATTTGGAAAAGGCAATGGCAACCCACTCCAGTCCTCTTGCCTAGAAAATCCCATGGACGGAGGAGCCTGGTAGGCAGCAGTCCACGCGGTCGCTAAGAGGCGGACACGATTGAGCGACTTCACTTTCACTTTTCATTTTCATGCATTGGAGAAGGAAATGGCAACTCACTTCAGTGTTCTTGCCTGGAGAATCCCAGGGACAGGGGAGCCTGGTGGGCTGCTGTCTATGGGGTCGCACAGAGTCCGACACAACTGAATTGACTTAGCAGCAGCAGCAGCAGCACTGTATAATTGGAATGTTGCTTTTAAACTTGAGGGCCTTGAGAGGATCACAGAAGCTTAGTTGCCTAAAATCATGCCTCCATGTTGAGAATGTATTTATCTTTACTCAAGATGCTAAATGAGACAAAATATAGGACCTTAATTCATAGACAGTTATCCAAAAGGTTTTCTTTTCTTCCCTTCCTTCCTTCCTTATTTCTTCCTTTCTTCCACCCTTCTTACTTCCTCTCTCTTTTTTCCTAATCCTCCCAAGTTAGAATCTGCAACTACTCCAATATTGTGACATCTTATCTTTTCTAAACTTAATCCAAAAATTTTGCTGAATATACAGATGGATTGTTAGAGTGTCAGCAACTTCATTTCTGATTTTCTCCTTATCTGACTTCTTTTCCCTGTCAGTGACGTGTTCACAGAGAGAATTAGTTTTCTATTCCTGGGAGCATCTTATGAAATGATTACCCAGATAGATTTTGGAATGATTTCTGACTGTGTCTATATAATACAGTTTACTAGGCAAAATCCCATCTTGACTTGATTCAGTTCAAGGGAATGTTGTATAACTGGCATCTGGGTAGTTGATGACCAGGCAGACTCAAGCAAAGTTTGTTTTTGCTTGTCCATAAAACTGAATTTAATCAGGTTTTTTAAGATTCATGTGCATTTCTACAGATATGGGTAGAGTCACATGGTTCTTTACTTAACGTTTTTGAACCTCAGTTTGTTTATTAGTAATCACCTCTACCTCAAGACAATGTTCAATCCCAGCGTTGGGAAGATCCCCTGGAGGAGGGCATGGCAACCCACTCCAATATTCTTGCCTGGAGAATCCCCATGGGCAGAGGAGCCTGGTGTGTTACAGCCCATGGGGTTGCAAAGAGTCGGACATGACTGAGCAACAAAACACAACAGAGAAGCCACTGTAAGGATTAAATGAGGTGGTTTTACAATTCATCTTCCTTGTGACTCAGCTGGTAAAGAATCCGCCTGCAATGAAGGAAACCTGGGTTCAATCCCTGACGTGGAAAGATGCCCTGGAGAAGGGAAAAGCTACCCACTCCAGTATTCTGGCCTGGAGAATTCCATGGACTATATAGTCCATGGGGTCACAAAGAGTCAGACACAAATGAGCAATTTTGTGCGCTTGCACTTTTATAATTCATCTGTACTAAGAACTAAAACACTTGTAAAAACCTGACAATATCGAGTATTAGATTCAAAAGCTATGCTGTATATTGTCTTTTCTTTTCCTTTCCTTCTAGTTTAAATGGTTACTACATAGGGATTATTATGAATCTGAAAAGAAAAATATATACATATATTTACATATATAGGTATACACCAAAAATGCACATACACATTTTATATATATCATATAATGTATATGTGTGTATTTATACACATACGGTAAGCAGGTATACACAGGAAAGGGTGTGTTTTATATATGCATATGAATATGACACTTCGTGACCAGCTACATCTATCATATATAAACATGGCTTCTTCATTTGGTAGAACTATCACACCGAACAAGATATCTGGACTCAGGATCTCAAACTTGTTTTTCCTTCTTCCCTTCTTGACATCTGTGTCTGACTTCTACTAGTCATGGGCTTTGAAGTTAAATCTACTTGGATTAAGTTACTTCTGATATGATCTAAGGTATTTTGTTTGCATGCATGTTAAGTTCAGTTCAGTTCATTCACTCAGTCATGTCTGACTCTTTGCGACCCCATGAATCGCAGCACACCAGGGCTCTCTGTCCATCACCAACTCCCAGAGTTCACTCAAACTCACCTCCATCGAGTCGGTGATGCCATCCAGCCATCTCATTCTCTGCCGTCTCCTTCTCCTCCTGCCCCCAATCGCTCCCAGCATCAGAGTCTTTTCCAGTGAGTCAACTCGTCACATGAGGTGGCCAAAGTATTGGAGCTTCAGCTTCAGCATCAGTCCTTCCAATGAACACCCAGGACTGATCTCCTTTAGAATGGAATGGTTGGATCTCCTTGCAGTCCAAGCGACTCTCAAGAGTCTTCTCCAACACCACAGTTCAAAAGCATCAATTCTTCGGCAATCAGCCTTCTTTACAGTCCAACTCTCACATTCATACATGACCACTGGAAAAACCATAGCCTTGACTAGACAGACCTTTGTTGGAAAAGTAAAGTCTCTGCTTTTGAATATGTTATCTAGGTTGGTCATATCTTTCCTTCCAAGGAGTAAGCGTCTAATAATTTCATAGCTGCAGTCAGCATCCACAGTGATTTTGGAGCCCAAAAAATAAAGTCTGACACAGTTTACACTGTTTCCCCATTTCTTTGCCATGAAGTGATGGGACCAGATGCCATAATCTTAGTTTTCTGAATGTTGAGCTTCAAGCCAACTTTTTCACTCTCCTCTTTCACTTTCATCAAGAGGCTTTTTAGTTCACCTTCACTTTCTGCCATAAGGGTGGTGTCAACTGCATAACTAAGGTTATGGATATTTCTCCCAGTAATTTTGATTCCAGCCTGTGCTTCTTCCAGCCCAGCGTTCCTCATGATGTACTCTGCATATAAGTTCAATAAGAAGAGTGACCATATACAAACTTGACATACTCCTTTTCCTCTTTGGAACCAGTCCATTGTTCCATATCCAGTTCTAACTGTGGTTTCCTGACCTGCATACAGGTTTCTCAAGAGGCAGATCAGGTGGTCTGGTATTCCCATTTCTTTCAGAATTTTCCACAGCTTGTTGTGATCCACACAGTCAAAGGCTTTGGCATAGTCAATGAAGCAGAAATAGATGTTTTTCTGGAACTCTCTTGCTTTCTCCATGATCCAGCGGATGTTGTCAATTTGATCTCTGGTTCCTCTGATTTTTCTAAAACCAGTTTGAACATCTGAAAGTTCACGGTTCACGTATTGCTGAAGCCTGATTTGGAGAATGTTGAGCATGACTTTACTAGCGGGTGAGATGAGTGCAATTGTGCGGTAGTTAGCATTCTTTGGCATTGCCTTTCTTTGGGATTGGAATGAAGACTGACCTTTTCCAGTCCTGTGGCCACTGCTGAGTTTTCCAAATTTGCTGGCATATTGAGTGCAGCACTTTCACAGCATCATCTTTCAGGATTTGAAATAGCTCCACTGGAATTCCATCACCTCCACTAGCTTTGTTCGTAGTGATGCTTTCTAAGGCCCACTTGACTTCACATTCCAAGATGTCTGGCTCTAGGTCAGTGATCATGCCATTGTGATTTTCTTGGTAGTGAAGGTCTTTTTTGTACAGTTCTTCTGTGTACTCTTGCCATCTCTTCTTAATATCTTCTGTTTCTGGTAGGTCCATACCATTTCTGTCCTTTATCGAGCCCATCTTTGCATGAAATGTTCCCTTGGTATCTCTAATTTTCTTGAAGAGATCTCTAGTCTTTCCTATTCTGTTGTTTCCCTCTATTTCTTTGCATTGATCACTTAGGAAGGCTTTCTTATCTCTCCTTGCTATTCTTTGAAACTCTGCATGCAGATGCTTATATATTTCCTTTTCTCCTTTGCTTTTTGCTTCTTTTCTTTTCACAGCTATTTGTAAGGCCTCCTCAGACAGCCATTTTGCTTTTCTGCATATCTTTTCTATGTGGATGGTCTTGGTCCCTGTCTCCTGTACAATGTCACAACACCCAACTCTGTGATCCTATAAACTGTAGCCTGCCAGGCTCCTCTGTCCATGGGATTCTCCAGGCAAGAATACTGAAGTGGGTTGCCATTCCCTTCTCCAGGTGATCTTCCCGACCCAAGGATCAAATCCATGTTTCCTGCAGTTCCTATTGGTAAGTGGATTTTTTACCACTGAGTCCAAGTGTGTTATTTTACCTCTAAGTTTCCATTTCTTCATTTTATTTTACCTCTAAGTTTCCATTTCTTCATTTATAGGACTAGAATAATAACATCTTATTTAGTGACTGATGTAAGACTATAAAATTGTAATATGTTTCTTTTTATGTTTATAAGGCATCTACTGAACATTTTTTAATTGCCCCAATAGCTCACATGCCCCAGGACAACATGACTCCACTTTGTTCATGTTCATTAAAAAAAATCACTCTATTTTCCTTTCTTTTCCCATGACCCATGCTTCTTACCTCTTTCAGTGACTACAGAGATAGGTAACAAACTTATCACTTTGCTTGTAGTATCCCCCAGACCCAACCAGTTTTCTCTGCAACCTTCCTATCATATCATTCTGTAGCTCAAGTGGTCTACTTCATTCAAACAGATGAATCATCTACAGAATTATGCTGCAAGGTATTTGAAACCATAGAAGGTCCTTGCTTCTTCCTATCCTTCTTGCTTCCCAAGCTTTCTGCTTCCCCATCTTTAATAAGCAGCAAAAACCTAAACTGTTTCCTTCCTAAATATAGTTTCTCACCAGTCTCCCTGAGGACAAATCATGCCATCCTCCCTCCACAAGTTTTCCCATCACAGTGACTTCTATACATGCTCTGTCAAAGAAAAACAGATGCTTTCCCATAAAAGATCTCTGATATTTACCTAAGGAGAAGTCATTTCTCCTTTGCAGGACAGTTTATCTCTTGATAACATCCTGAAAGATGATGCTGTGAAAGTGCTGCACTCAATATGCCAACAAATTTGGAAAACTCAGAAGTGGCCACAGGACTGGAAAAGGTCAGTCTTCATTCCAATCCCAAAGAAAGGCAATGCCAAAGAATGATCAAACTACTGCACAATTGCAATCATCTCACATGCTAGTAAAGTCATGCTCAAAATTCTCCAAACCAGGCTTCAGAAATAAGCGAACCGTGAACCCAGTTGTTCAAGCTGGTTTTAGAAAAAGCAGAGGAACCAGAGATCAAATTGCCAACATCTGCTGGATCATGGAAAAAGCAATAGAGTTCCAGAAATCATCTATTTCTTCTTTATTGACTATGCAAAAACCTTTGAATGTGTGGATCACAATAATCTGTGAGAAACTCTGAAAGAGATGGGAATACCAGACCACCTGACTTGCCTCTTGAGAAACCTGTATGCAGGTCAGGAAGCACCAATTAGAACTCAACATGGAACAGACTGGTTCCAAATAGGAAAAGGAGTATGTCAAGGGGTATACTGTCACCCTGCTTATTTAAATTATATGCAGAGTACATCATGAGAATGCTGGACTGGAAGAAGCACAAGCTGAAATAAAGACTGCAGGAGAAATATTAATAAACTCAGATATTCAGATTACACCACCCTTATGGTAGAAAGTGAAGAAGAACTAAAGAGCCTCTTGATGAAAGTGAAAGAGGAGCGTGAAAAAGTTGACTTAAAGCTCAACATTCAGAAAACTAAGATCATGGCATCTGGTCCCATCAATTCATGGGAAATAGATGGGGAAACAATGGAAACAGTGGCTGACTTTATTTTTTGGGGCTCCAAAATCACTGTGGATGCTGATTGCAGCCATGAAATTATTAGACGCTTACTCCTTGGATGGAAAGTTATGACCAACCTAAATAGCATATTAAAAAAGCAGAGACATTACTTTATCAACAAAGGTCCGTCTACTCAAGGCTATGGTTTTTCCAGTGGTCATGCATGGATGTGAGAGTTGGACTGCGAAGAAACCTGAGGGCCGAAGAATTGATGCTTTTGAACTGTTGTGTTGGAGAAGACTCTTGAGAGTCCCTTGGACTGCAAGGAGATCCAACCAGTCCATCCTAAAGGAGATCAGTCCTGGGTGTTCACTGGAAGGACTGATGCTAAGGCTGAAACTCCAATACTTTGGTCACGTCATGTGAAGAACTGACTCACTGGAAAAGACCTTGATGCTGGGAGGAATTGCGGGCAGGAGGAGAAGTGGACAACAGACGATGAGATGGCTGGATGGCATCACCGACTCGATGGAGGTGAGTTTGAATGAACTTCGGGAGTTGGTGATGGACAGGGAGGCCTGGTATGCTGTGATTTATGGGATCACAAAGAGTTGGACACAACTGAGCGACTGAACTGAACTGAACATATATATATTACCTCTAATTCAGCCTACAAGGACATAGGCTCATAAATTTGTAGTAGCCCTTATGACCAGCCCCTTTAATATGCATTCCTAATCCTCAAAAAAGCCTCCAAGTTAGGTTAACATGTTACCCATTTTTCAGATGATAAAAAGTGCAACTCAGAAACTCAGATAATATGACCTGACTTTTGCTACTCAGCAAAGAAGTATAGGAGCAGTGATGTTCAGTTGTTTTTTGCTTCAAAATCTAAAATGTCTCTATTGTGCCAAACTGAGATTATAGCTTAACATTCTCCACAGCAACTAGAATATAGCTTGGCATTTGTCATCACACCCTACACACACACACACGTATGAAGGAAAGTGTGGAGAAATAAAAACACCATAATGCACTCATCCTTACCTTTTAGCAAAAATGAGGGGACAGTGAAAATTATAAGTATAAAAATACCTCTGTCATTTAAAAGAACTTAGGTAAATTGAGAATTTAAATTATGAAGGGTACAGGTGTCCAACCATGTTTATCCTTCCAATGATATGGTGCAATTAATGTTACTTTTATCAACTGCATTCTTTTTGATGAGGAAGCTGAAGCTTAGAGATGTTGAGGAGGTTGCTTAAGGTCTCATGGCTGATCTGCAGTGGACCAGGGGCATGGACAGAGCCAAATAATACCACGCCCGCCCTAGGCTCCTCACTGGACTCTGATGCTTTTCTCTGGCACTGTTATCATGAGGACTCCAGGTAGGAAGGAAATACATGCTTAGCTCTGAATTCCTGGTAACAAGCTATGAGATGCCATTGTAGTATAGACTGATGGGTTTCATTTGTGCAGCTGGTATAATTGTATTCCCATGTCTACCTTATAACCACCAAATATGTTATAAAATAAATCATGTAAGTGATACACGAATATTCTATGAAGTTAATGTTTTTGAAATAATGTCATTTGCAGTAACGTGGAAGGACCTTGAGATTAACACACTAAGTAAAATTAGTCAGAAGGAGAAAGACAAATACCATATGATATCACATATATGAAGTCTAAATATGACATAAATGAACCCATCTATAAAACAGAAACAGGCTCACAAGTGATTGTCAAGGAGAAAGGGACATGGAGAAGGATAGACTGGGAGTTTGGTAATAGTAGGTACAGAGTATTATATAGAGAATGGATAAACAAGGTCCTATTCTTTAGCACAGGGAGCTACAGTCAATATCCTGTAATAAACTTTAATGGAAAATATACAAAAACAATGCATATATTTATCTGTATAACTGAATCACTTTGCAGTACAGTAGAAATTAACACAACATTGTAAATTAACTATACTTCAAAAATTTTTTTCTAAAAAAATAAGTTAGTGTTTTTGCTATTCTTGACTTGTTATGACCTTGGGAAAGTTTCCTACCTTCTCTGCTGCTGCTGCTAAGTCACTTCAGTCGTGTCCGACTCTGTGTGACCCCATAGACGGAAGCCCACCAGGCTGCCCCATCCCTGGGATTCTCCAGGCAAGAACACTGGAGTGGGTTGCCATTTCCTTCTCCGATGCATGAAAGTTAAAAGTGAAAGTGAAGTCACTCAGTCATGTCCGACCCATAGCGACCCCATGGACTGCAGCCTACCAGGCTCCTCCATCCATGGGATTTTCTAGACAAGAGTACTGGAGTGGCTTGCCATTGCCTTCTCCGTCCTACCTTCTCTAACATTCACTATTACCATATGGAAAGCATGTTCTGAATAGATCAGGTGCATGAAGATGCCAAAAATATCACCTATTAATATATAAATAAATTATCATATTTCATGGCCTTAAGAGTCTCAGAAAACTCCTTCTCTCTCTCTCTTCTTGATTTATTTGTTTTATCAACTCTTCTTACTCCCTGTGATAAGAAAATAATAAGCTGTGACATCCATTTTTAACTCACTTTATGTCGGTTAGTATAGAACTGTCAGGGCAGAAAGGACACTTGGAGAGCATCACATATAACCTGAGAGGATTAAAGATGGGAGACTTGATGCCTGTAAAATGTAAGTAACTTTCTCAAAGTCACAGAGAGTCTATGGTGGAATCAGAACAGGACAGCAACTCCCACCACACAGCCCAGCCCTTCCTATTTTATGAAGCTTCTTTCTACATATAAGAGTCCCTGAAACAGACTTAGTCAAATTCATGTGTTTCATAGTGTGTATCCTGATGTAACTAATAAAAAGTAGCAATACTTTTTATTAGTTGGGGAGGAATTTTCTGTTCTTTCAACTACTATATACTAAATGTTTTCTGGGTATCTATTCTCCACATTCTGGGGTTAAAAAACAAATAGGAAGTAACAAACAAATAGGAAGAAAATATCAGGAAGTAATAACTTCTATGCAGAATATGAAAATAAGGTAAAATGAAAAGAACAAGGGGATGGATACTTTCAGTTCAGTTCAGTTCAGTCGCTCAGTCGTGTCCGACTCTTTGCGACCACATGAATCACAGCACGCCAGGCCTCCCCGTCCATCACCAACTCCTGAGTTCACTCAAACTCATGTCCATTAAGGCGGTGATGCCATCCAGCCATCTCATTCTCTGTCGTCCCTGTCTCCTCCCACCCCCAATCCCTCCTAGCATAATACTCTTTTCCAGTGAGTCAACTCGTAGCATGAGGTGGCCAAAGTATTGGAGTTTCAGCTTTAGCATCAGTCCTTCCAATGAACACCCAGGATTGATCTCCTCTAGAATGGACTGGGTGGATCTCCTTGCAGTCCAAGGGACTCTCAAGAGTCTTCTCCAGCACCACAGTTCAAAAGCATTATTCTTTGGTGATCAGCTTTCTTCAGAGTCCAACTCTCACATCCATACATGACCACTGGAAAAACCATAGCCTTGACTAGATGGACCTTGGTTGGCAAAGTAATGTCTCTGCTTTTTAATATGCTATCTAGGTTGTTCATAACTTTCCTTCCAAGGAGTAAGCATCTTTTAATTTCCTGGCTGCAATGAGCATCTGCAGTGATTTTGGAGCCCCCAAAAATAAAGTCTGACATTGTTTCCACTGTTTCCCCATCTATTTCAGTTCAGTTCAGTAGCTCAGTCATGTCCGACTCTTTGTGACCCCATGAACCACAGCATGCCAGGCCTCCCTGTCCATCACTAAATCCCGGTGTTCACTCAAACTCATGTCCATTGAGTCGGTAATGCCATCCAGCCATCTCATTCTCTGTCATCCCCGTCTCCTCCTACCCCCAATCCCTCCCAGCATCAGACTCTTTTCCAGTGAGTCAACTCATTGCATGAGGTGGCCAAAGTATTGGAGTTTCAGCTTTAGCATCAGTCCTTCCAATGAATACCCAGGATTGATCTCCTTTCGAATGGACTGGTTAGATCTCCTTGCACTCCAAGGGACTCTCAAGAGTCTTCTCCAGCACCATAGTTCAAAAGCATCAATTCTTCAGTGATCAGCTTTCTTCACAGTCCAACTCTCACATACATACATACTATTTAGTATATGTCAAATTTATCTGAATATTGAAAAGAGCTCATTATTAAGAGGTGGTGGGGGCAAGTTTGGCAAGAAACAGAATAAGGGAAACAGGGTGAAATTTAACGGACAGATGGGTGAACAGGAGCTGGGTAGGGTCTCAGCTGGCAGAGCTCTGTTAGCCACTGTGAAGAGTCTGGGGGTCTATCTCAAGGGCACTGCAAAGAGTTTGGATCCCAGTTGTGCAATCTTGTTCTGGAAAGATCATCCCTTTGGCTATGTTGCATGGATCTAAATCACAGGAAGTTGGGTGTACAGGGTGGGGTAGGAGAGGAAGCAGGAATTAGATGCACTTGTTTGGTCTGGAGATGATGGTTTAAATTCAGGGAGTAACAGTGGAATCAGAGAGCACAGGCTGGAGGAGAGTCAGCTGTGATGGATGAGTGTGAGTACTGGTTGGGGTCCCAAAGGGGAAATAGAGGTAGTGGGGAGGGATGAGTCCTAGGTTGTGCCTTTAAGAAGCTAGATAGACGGTAGTACCATTTATTAAATTTGAGAAATGTAGACACATGAGTGGATTTGAGTGGCTGGTGGAAGAGAGGACACAGATGCAACTTCAAAAGTCAACAGTGCTCTTGGATAGGTAAATACCACATGTATAATAAATAAAATACAGTTTAGAAAATAAGTTTGTCTACAAGCCAACAGGAGACAAATCCCCCAATTAAACTATTTCACCAGGCATATTGTGGGATTCTGATACCCTCTCCTGGTAGCCAAGGGAGCTAATATTCCCCTTGCTCTTTGGAAAAAGGGATAAAACACTTGCTAAAACAGCAGCAGTATGCTTAATATCTATGCAACTTCCAACATATACTTATTACAATTATAGACAAGGAAACTGAATCTTACAAAACCTATGTAATTTGCTCAAGATCTCCCAGCTAATAAGTAGAAGACTTACTAGCAGAATTGAAGATCTAGTTTCATGATTCCAAACTGTAAGGTATTTGGGGGTTGCTGCCACTGTACTACCTCTTCCGATTAGAAAACAGCATCCTTCTTCCTCTAAATACATTTGAGGCAAACTAAATGAATGTGGTCTTTCATGGTGTGAAGAGAAAAATAAAAATTTCTACATGTTGTGACATGGGTTATCCATATTGACTGTTTAAGTAACTAATAGTCTGAATGGAAATTCATTTGCAGCCACGTTCAAATCATGTTTTGAATTTATGTTGTAGTTTGTATTTCTCTTAGATACACCCATATTTCTTCTTTCATTAAAGTGTATGTCTTCTTTGTAAAATCCACCCACCTCTAATTTTGACTTTATGTCCTTAGTGAAACACAATGACTAAGTTATTAGGACATTAAGAAAGGTGGCTTTAATACACAGACTTGCACTGACTTGATTCATGTGATGATGTTTTTATATATTTTTTAAGACCTGTGGCAAACTCTTATAAACCTATTTTAGCTGTATTACATTAGGGGAGACAAAAGTTCCTAAGAGGGACTCATGGAGAGTCAGACACATATGCAGGCTGAATTAGAATTGATCGATCATTGGCTGGCAGGATATCAGAGTGAAAGAACCTGCACTGAGCTGGAAGGACCTGTGTTTGACTCCTGCTTCTCCCATGCTTTTGCTGGGCTTCATTAAGCCAGTTGACTATCCAAAATTTTTAAGAAGACATAGTAAACATGTCTTTTACTTTTAAACATGTGACTACACTAACCCTATTACAAGACAGAATCACATTTGCCTCCCTTTGAACAATGACTAGTCTGGGTGACTACCTTCTAATATTTACAAAGTTACTAAAATAATATTGTTTGACTTGCAATACTAGCAAATAAACTGCAATATAGTTTTCACCTGATTTTCTCTGCTTATTGGGATGCTGGTCCCTGAAAACTACCCATTGTATTATGAGAAAGTCAGGCCACCACATAGAAAGAACATATATTCAATTAAGGTCCCAGCCCAGAGCCAGCACCAACTGATGGAGTGAGCCCCAGTCCTAGTGCCAGGTGATGTGGAGTGGAGCAGAGACACTACATGCTGCTGGACCCTATCCCAGCTTCTAATTCATGGGCAAAATGAATGAAGAAAACATCCTCAAAGAATGGCACCAACAAGAAATTAATTTCAAAACTATACAAATGACTCATAAAATTCAACATTAAATAAACAAGCCAATCAAAAAAAAAAAAAACAGAGGATCTAAATAGACATTTCTCCAAAGAAGACATACAGATAGCCGACAGGCATGTGAAAAATGCTTAACATCAGTAATTATTTAAAATTGCAAATCAGAACTACCATGAGGTATCACCTCACACCAATCAGGAAGGCCATCATCAAAAAGTCAACAAATAATAAATTCTAGAGAGAGTGTGAGGAAGAAAGGAACCAGTCACTGTTGGGAACAGTATGTAGATTCCTTAAAAAATAAAAATAGAATTACCATATGATTCTGCAGTGGCTTCCCTGATAGCTCAGCTGGTAAAGAATTTGCCTGCAATGCAGGAGACCCTGGTTCGATTCCTGGGCTGGGAAGATCCCCTGGAGAAGGGATAGGCTATCTACTCCAGTATTCATGGACTTCTCTGTTGGCTCAGATGATAAAGAATCCACCTGTGGGATTCTGGGTTCGATCCCTAGGTTGGGAAGATCCCCTGGAGGAGGGCATCACAATCAACTCAGTATTTCTACCTGGAGAATCCCCATGGACAGAGGAGCTCGGTAGGCTACAGTCCATTGGGTCGCAAAGAGTTGGACACAACTGAACAACTAAGCACAAATGATCCTATAATCCCACTCCTGGGCATATGTCTGGAAATAACTGTCATTCAAAAAAAAAAAAAACACATGTACCTCAATGCTCATGGCATCATTATTTTATAATAGACAAGATATGGAAGCAATCTAAGTGTTATTTGACAGATAAATGGATAAAGAATATGTGGTATATATACAATGAAATACCAGTCAGCCATAAAAAAGAATGACATAATGCCATTTGTAACAACATGGATAAACTTAGATATTATCACAGTAAGTGAGGTAAATCAGACAAAGAAATACAGATATCGGGGAGGAACAAGATGGTGGAGGAATAGGACGGCAAGACCACTCTCTCCCCCACAAATTCATCAAAAGAACATTTGAACATGGACTAAAGTCCACAAAACAACTTCTGAATGCTGGCAGAGGACATCAGGCACCCAGAAAAGCAGCCCATTGTCTTCAAAAGGAGGTAGGAAAAAACATAAAAGATAAAAAGAGAGACAAAAGAGGTAAGGACGGAGCTTCGTCCCGGGAAGGGAGGCTTTAAAAAGAGAGAAGTTTCCAAATACCAGGAAACACTCTCACTGGCGAATCTGTGGTGAGCCTTGGAGCCTCAGAGGGCCACATAACCGGGAGGAAAAAGAAAGAAACAATTAAAACCCACAGATTACCCACCAAAGGGTAACTCCCAGCGGAGAAGCAGCACAGACACCTGCATACGCCATTAGCAAGCGGGGGCTGGGCAGGGAGGAGCCGGCTGAACTGCTTAGAGAGAGGACTGGGCTTGCATGCCGCGAGGCAATCTGAGAGAACTGGGGAGAGCAAAGCAGACTGTGGGATAGCTTCCCCGCGAAAAGGCAGAAAACTCTAACCTAAGACTCTGCCAGCCCCACTCACAGAACAAAGGGCTGAGCAGAGCGAGCCAGCTGCGGTCGGCCATCCCCCATCCCCCACCAAGACAGGCAGGGAGCTCAGCCAGAACCAGAGGGGGCAACTGTGGCCCCAGAAAGGCATCCAATACAAACTGCAGGCAGGCTTGTTGCTAATCAAGACTTCTTGGGCTCTGGCCAGTCGATATCTGCCTGAGAAGGTGTGCCAGTTGTACACCCAGAAAACCGAGTGGCAGGGACTGGGGAGGTGATAAGTCGCAGGGACCGCACTCGCCAAACACCTGGTCAACTGAGCCACTTGGACCAGGGAAGGCACAAAATGCAGGCCCAACCAAGTCTTCGCCTTTGTGGAGTACCCAAGAAACTGAACTTGAGCCGCTCAGACCTGAGAAGCGCATGAAACCCAGCGCCGGCCTTGGACAGTTCCCAGCAGAGCAACCTAGAGCCTGTGCAGTGTAGACTGGGACAGCACACGTGATGTGAGCGGGGGCAAACCCAGTGTGGCCAAGACACTACGAGCACTCCCCACAGATGCCAGAGATATTTGTCTGCAGCGTTCCTCCCTTCCCAGAACAGGACTGAACAACTGAACCCTAAAAAGTATCCACTCGCCCCCTAATATCAGGGCAGAAATTAGACACTGAAGGGACCAGCAAACAGAAGCTAAAGCAGAGGGAACTACCTTGGAAATGACAGATAGAGAAGTCTAGAGACTACTCCAAGAATAAGACCAAAAGCCAGAGGCAAGAGGCTTAAGCCCGAATCCTGAGAACACCTGAGAACTCCTGACTCCAGGGAACATTAATCGATAGGAGCTCATCAAAATCCTCCATAACTACATTAAAACCAAGCACAACCCAAGGGTCAACAAGTTCCAGAGCAAGACGTACCATGCAAATTCTCCAGCAACACAGGAAAATAGCCCTGAGCTTCAATATACAGACTGCCCAAAGTCACTCCAAACCCACTGACATCTCATAACTCATTACTGGACATTTCATTGCACTCCAGAGAGAACAAATCCAGCCCCACCCACCAGAGCACCAACACAAGCTTCTCTAACCAGGGAACCTCGCCAAGTCACCTGTCCAACCCCACACACAGCAAGGAAACTACATAATAAAGAGAACTCCACAAAATGCCAGAAGAGGGAAAGGCCACCCCAAGCAAAGCAATTTAAGCAAGATGAAGAGGCAGAGAAATACCCAGCAAGTAAAGGAACAAGATAAATGCCCACCAACACAAACAAAAGAGGAAGATATAGAGAATCTACCTGATAAAGAATTTCGAATTTTGATGGTGAAAATGATTTAAAATCTTGAAAGCAAAATGGAGTTACAAATAAATAACCTGGAGAAAAGGATTGAGAAGATGGAAGAAAGATTTAATAAGGACTTAGAGGAAATAAAAAAGAGTCAATATACAGTGAATAATGCATTAGATGAGATCAGAAACACTTTGGAGGGAACAAACAGTAGAATAACAGAGGCAGAAGACAGGATAAGTGAGCTAGATGATAGAATTGTAGAAATAAATGAAACAGAGAGGAAAAAAGAAAAACTAATTAAAAGAAATGAGGACAATATTAGAGACCTCTGAGACAATATTAAATGCTCCAACATTTGAATCATAGGAGTCCCAGAAGAAGAAGACAAAAAGAAAGACCATGAGAGAATACTTGAGATAATAGTTGAAAACTTCCCTAAAATGAGGAGAGAAATAATCACTCAAGTCCAAGAAACCCAGAGAGTCCCCAACAGGATAAACCCAAGGCGAAATGCTCCAAGACACATAATCAAATTAACAAAGATCAAACACAAAGAACAAATATTAAAAGCAGCAAGGGAAAAGCAGCAAATAACACACAAGGGGATTCCCATAAGGATAACAGCTGATCTTTCAAAAGAAACTCTTCAGGCCAGGAGGGAATGGCAAGACATACTTAAAGTGATGAAAGAAAATAACCTACAGCCAAGATTACTATACCCAGCAAGGATCTCATTCAAACATGGAGGAGAAAACAAAAACTTTACAGACAAGCAAAAGCTGAGAGAATTCAGCATCACCAAACCAGCTCTCCAACAAATGCTAAAGGATCTTTTCTAGACAGGAAACACAGAAAGGGTGTATAAACTCGAACCCAAAGCAATAAAGAAAATGGCAACGGGATCATACTTTTCAATAATTACCTTAAATGTAAATGGGTTGAATGCCCCAACCAGAAGACAAAGGCTGGCTTAATGGATACAAAAAAAAGAACCCCATATATGTTGTCTAAAAGAGACCCACCTCAAAACGAGGGACATATACAGACTGAAAGTGAAGGGCTGGAAAAAGATATTCCATGCAAATATAGACCAAAAGAAAGCAGGAGTAGCAATATTCATATCAGATAAAATAGACTTTAAAACAAAGGCTGTGAAAAGAGACAAAGAAGGAAACTACATAATGATCAAAGGATCAATCCAAGAAGAAGTTATAACAATTATAAATATTTATGCACCCAACACAGGAGCACCACAATATATAAGACAATTACTAACAAGTATGAAAGGGGAAATTAACAACTATGCAATAATAGTGGGAGATTTTAATACCCCACTTACATCTATGGATAGATCAACTAAACAGAAAATTAACAAGGAAACACAAACTTTAAATGATACAATAGACCAGTTAGACCTAATAGATATCTACAGGACATTTCACCCCAAAACAATGAATTTTACCTTTTTCTCAAGCACACACGGAACCTTTTCCAGGATAGATCACATCCTGGGCCATAAATCTAGCCTTGGTAAATTCAAAAAAATTGAAATCATTCCTAGCATCTTTTCTGACCACAATGCAGTAAGATTAGATCTCAATTACAGGAGAAAAACCATTAAAAATGCCAACATATGGAGGCTGAACAACACGCTGCTGAATAATGTACAAATCATAGAAGAAATCAAAAGAGAAATCAAAATATGCATAGAAATGAATGAAAATGAAAACACAACAACCCAAAACATCTGGGACACTGTAAAAGCAGTGCTAAGGGGAAAGTTCATAGCAATACAGGCACACCTCAAGAAACAAGAAAAAAGTCAACTAAATAACCTAAGTCTACATGTAAAGCAACTAGAAAAGGAAGAAATGAAGAACCCCAGGGTCAGTAGAAGGAAAGAAATCGTAAAAATTAGGGCAGAGATAAATGCAAAAGAAACAAAAGAGACCATAGCAAAAATCAACAAAGCCAAAAGCTGGTTCTTTGAGAAGGTAAATAAAATTGACAAACCACTAGCCAGACTCATCAAGAAACAAGGGGAGAAGAACCAAATCAATAAAATTATAAATGAAAATGGAGAGATCACAACCGACAACACAGAAATACAAAGGATTATTAGAGAATACTATCAGAAATTATATGGCAATAAAATGAATAACCTGGAAGAAATGGACAAATTCCTAGAAAAGTACACCTTGCCAAAACTGAACCAGGAAGAAATAGAAAATCTGAACAGATCCATCACAAGCACAGAACTAGAGGCTGTAATCAGAAATCTTCCAGCAAACAAGAGCCCAGGTCCAGACGGCTTCACAGCTGAATTCTACCAAAAATTTAGAGAAGAGCTAACACCTATTCTACTCAAACTCTTCCAGAAAATTGCTGAGGAAAGGAAACTTCCAAACTCATTCTATGAGGCCACCATCACCCTAATCCCAAAACCTGGTAAAGATCCCACAAGAAAAGAAAACTACAGGCCAATATCACTGATGAACATAGATGCAAAAATCCTTAACAAAATTCTAGCAATCAGAATCCAACAACATATTAAGAAGATCAAACATCATGACCAAGTGGGCTTTATCCCAGGAATGCAAGGATTCTTCAGTATCTGCAAGTCAATCAATGTAATACACCACATTAACAAACTGAAAAATAAAAATCATATGATTATCTCAATAGATGCAGAGAAAGCCTTCGACAAAATTCAACATCCATTTATGATAAAAACCCTCCAGAAAGTGGGAATAGAAGGGACATATCTCAACATAATAAAAGCTATATATGAAAAACCCACAGCAAACATTATCCTCAACGGTGAAAAACTGAAAGCATTTCCCCTAAAGTCAGGAACAGGACAAGGGTGCCCACTCTCACCACAATTATTCAACATAGTTCTGGAAGTTTTGGCCACAGCAATCAGAGCAGAAAAAGACATAAAAGGAATACAAATTGGAAAAGAAGAAGTAAAACTTTCACTGTTCGCTGATGACATGATCCTCTACACAGAAAATTCTAAAGACTCTACCAGAAAACTACTAGAGCTAATCAATGAATACAGTAAAGTTGCAGGATATAAAATCAACACACAGAAATCCCTTGCATTCCTATACACTAATAATGAGAAAATAGAGAAATTAAGGAAACTATTCCATTCCCTGTTGCAACGAAAAGAGTTAAATACTTAGGAATATATCTACCTTAGGAAACAAAAGACTTGTACATAGAAAACTATAAAACACTACTGAAAGTAATCAGAGGACACTAATAGATGGAGAAATATACCCTGTTCGTGGATTGGAAGAATAAATATTGTAAAAATGAGTATACTACCCAAAGTAATTTATACATTCAATGCAATCCCTATCAAGCTATCAACGATATTTTTCACAGAACTAGAACAAATAATCTCACAATTTGTATGGAAATACAAAAAACCTCGAATAGCCAAAGCAATCTTGAGGAAGAAAAATGGAACTGGGGGAATCAACCTGCCGGACTTCAGGCTCTACTACAAAGCCAGAGTCATCAAGACAGTATGGTACTGGCATAAAGACAGAAATATAGATCAATGGAACAAAAGAGAAAGCCCAGAGATAAATCCACGCATCTATGGACACCTTATCCTTGACAAAGGAGGCAAGAATATAAAATGGAGAAAAGACAGTCTCTTTAACAAGTAGTGCTGGGAATACTGGTCAGCCACTTGTAAAAGAATTAACCTAGAACACTTCCTAACACCATACACAAAAATAAACTCAAAATGGATTAGAGAGCTAAATGTAAGACCAGAAACTATAAAACTCCTAGAGGAGAATGTAGGCAAAACACTCTCTAACATAAACCATAGCAGGATCCTCCAAGACCCACCTCCCAGAATATTGGAAATAAAAGCAAAAATAAACAAATGGGACCTAATTAAAATTAAAAGCTTCTGCACAGCAAAGGAAACTATAAGCAAGGTGAAAAGACAGCCTTCAGAATGGGAGAAAATAATAGCAAATGAAGCAACGGATAAAGGATTAATCTCCAAAATATACAAGCAGCTCCTTCAGCTCAATTCCAGAAAAATAAATGACCCAATCAAAAAATGGGCCAAAGAACTAAACAGACATTTCTCCAAAGAAGACATACAGATGGCTAACAAACACATGAAAAAATGCTCAACATCCCTCATAATCAGAGAAATTCAAATCAAAACCACAATGAGATACCATTTCACACCAGTCAGAATGGCTGCTATCCAAAAGTCTACATGCAATAAGTGCTGGAGAGGGTGTGGAGAGAAGGGAACCCTCTTACACTGTTGGTGGGAATGCAAACTAGTACAGCCACTATGGAGAACAGTGTAGAGATTCCTCAAAAAACTGGAAATAGAACTGCCATATGATCCAGCAATCCCACTCCTGGGCATACACACTGAGGAAACCAGAATTGAAAGAGACACATGTACTCCAATGTTCATTGCAGCACTGTTTATAATAGCCAGGACATGGAAGCAACTTAGATGTCCATCTGCAGATGAATGGATAAGAAAGCTTTGGTACATATACACAATGGAGTATTCAGTTCAGTTCAGTTCAGTCGCTCAGTCATGTCCGACTCTCCGCGACCCCATGAATTACAGCACACCAGGCCTCCCTGTCCATCACCAACTCCCAGAGTACACTCAAACTCATGTCCACAGAGTCGGTGATGCCATCCAGCCATCTCATTCTCCGTCGTCCCCTTCTCCTCCCGCCCCCAACCTTTCCCAGCATCAGAGTCTTTTCCAGTGAGTCAACTCGTCTCATGAGGTGGCTTACTCAGCCATTAAAAAGAATGCATTTGAATCAGTTCTAATGAGGTGGATGAAACTAGAGCCTATTATACAGAGTGAAGTAAGCCAGAAAGAAAAACACCAATACAATATACTAACGCATATGTATGGAATTTAGAAAGATGCAAATGATAACCCTGTATACGAGACAGGAAAAGAGACACAGATGTATAGAACAGTCTTTGGGACTCTGTGGGAGAGGGTAAGGGTGGGATGGTTTGGGAGAATGGTATTGAAACATGTATATTATCATATGTGAAACAAATTGCCAGTTCAGGGTCGATGCATGTTACAGGATGCTCAGTGCTGGTATGAGGGGATGACCCAGAGGGAGGATAAGGGGAGGAGGGAGGTGGGAAGGGGGTTCGGGAAGGGGAACTCATGTACACCCGGGGCGGATTCATGTCAATGTATGGCAAAACCAACCAATATAATATTGCAAAATAATTCAGTTCAGTTCAGTCGCTCAGTCGTGTCCGACTCTCCGCGACCCCATGAATCACAGCACGCCAGGCCTCCCTGTCCATCACCAACTCCCGGAGTACACTCAAACTCATGTCCACAGAGTCGGTGATGCCATCCAGCCATCTCATTCTCCGTCGTCCCCTTCTCCTCCCGCCCCCAACCTTTCCCAGCATCAGAGTCTTTTCCAGTGAGTCAACTCGTCTCATGAGGTGGCCAAAGTATTGGAGTTTCAGCTTTAGCATCAGTCCCTCCAATGAACATCCAGGATTGATCTCCTTTAGAATGGACTGGTTGGATCTCCTTGCAGTATAAGGGACTCTCAAGAGTCTTCTCCAACACCACAGTTCAAAAGCATCGATTCTTCGGCGATCAGCTTTCTTCACAGTCCAACTCTCACATCCATACATGACCACGGGAAAAACCATTGCCTTGACTAGACGGACCTTGGTCGGCCTCCAATAAAAAATAAAAATTTAAAAAAATAATAAAAAAAGAAAGATATCATATACTATTGCTTATATGTGGAATCTGAAATAAAAGCTAGAAATGAATTTATTTACAAAACAGAAATAGACCCACAGACACAGAGAACAAACATATGGTTACCAAATGGAAGCAGGGGAGGGATAAATTAGGAGTTTGGGATTAACAGATACACACTACTATATATAAACTAGATAAACAACAGGACTTACTGATTAGCACATGGAACTACATTCAATATTTCATAGCAACCTATATGGGAAAAGATTCTGAAAAGAATGAATATCTGTATAACAGAATCATTTTGCTGTACACCTACAACTATCAAGATATTGTAATCAACAATATTTCCATTTTAAAAAATTAATATTGTTTAAACCACTAAGTTTTATGGTGGTTTGTTACGTAACAGTTGATAACCAGAACATAAGATAAAACATTTATTTGGATACTTGTATTTTTATATGATTATCTTCCCTTCCTCTTTGAAATGTTTTTATATTTTCTGGGTGTTATTTTGGAATGCAGATGCAAGTGAAAGCTAGACAGACATGTATTTGAATGGGTATCTAACACTTAATGGCTACAAGACTGCATGACCCACATAGTTTCTTAGAGCTTCCCCTTCCATCAATAAAAATGAAAATAACACCAACTTCATAAGACCGTTGAGAGGATTAAATGAAATAATGTTTAAAATACCTGGTGCACAGAAGGAGCTCGGTAGCCAAGAGTCAATATTATTGTCAGCAGTGGTGATATCAAAGAGTAGAAATACAGGGACCATGAGTTTCTTTATAGATTAGATTCTTGCTGTACATAAAGTAGAAATAGCTGTTTATTAAAGAGATTTCAAATAATGCCCTGGTATTTTGTCTTGCAGATGTTACGGTATAGTTTTGTGTTTTTGATTATATTGCTCCTGTGACAAAAGTTGTTTTTAATGGTATGGTGACAGCCCGGTGTAATGAAAAGACCATGAGCTATGAGATTAGTTATACCTCTGTATTTTGTGCGCAAATGTGCACAAGTGTGTTTGGTTTGTTTTTGTCATCCCTATTATAATCATGAGGGCAGAAACACTGGCTTTTCACTGTTTAATTCCCACTGGCCAGAAAAGTATGTGGCATATAATGGATAATCAATCAATAAAGATTACTTAAAAGAAAATACATTGTCATCATCTGTTAATGATCCTGTTTGGTACAGGTATTGGGGACAAAGTGTCTTCAGTTTAGCAGACACCAGAGCACCTTGTAGTGCTATTTCTTTTATCTCAGTAATTTGATTTTTTGGCCTCATCATTCCTTACTTAGATTTCTAAACCTAAATGTTAGTTTTGTACCCACTGAAAGTTGAATATTACAGATGGTCATGAGGGTTTCTATACACAAGTGCATTTACAGATCTATTTTGGACATATAAAGATTATATAATGAGTATATATAGGGCTTCCTAGGTGACTAGGTGGTAAAGAATCCCACCTGTTAAGTAAGAGACACAGGTTCGATCCCTGGGTAGGGAAAATCTCAAGAGAAGGAAATGGCAACCCATTCCAGTATCCTTCCTTGGAAATCCCATGGACAGAGAAGCCTGGTGGGGCTACATTCCATGGGGTTACAAAGAGTTGGACATGATTTAATGACTAAACAGCAGCAGCAAATAGAGTACAAATAATGCATATTTTTAAATACATATATATCCTGGAGGAGGGCACGGCAACCCACTCCAGTATTCTTGCCTGGAGAATTCCCATGGAGAGAGGAGCCTGGCAGGCAAGAGACCATGGGGTCACAAAGAGTCAGACATGACTGAGCAACTAAGCACAGCATATAGGGTGTATGTATGGATATAGTAATATACATATATATATATATATGGTCTAAAGTATATATTATGTGTTATATATATGGCCAGCTAGCTGTATGTTCACTAAAATATCATTAATTAAGGGAAATTGGAGAATTTAAAGTAGTATAAGGAAAGTAGGATTTTATTACCTTCAAAGTCATGGGAAGATTACTAGCCATAACAATTGACTTCACATGGAAACCCCTCATGACATGCCTGCATGAATAAATGAATAAGAACCTATTTCTGGGAGAGAAGCAGGTGTTCTGAGGTGCTATCAGGCACTCCATCATTAGTTCTTCTGAGGAATTTAAACAATCCTCACCACAGACTTGTTTGCAAGACTGATTTGCCTGAGGTCAATCTGTCCTATAGATAATAGATTTCAAAGTAATGGGATCTGAATGTCCAATGATTTTATGTGTATCATGACTAACTGCTTATCTCTGCCTTAGTGAGCTCACAGTTTTATTGGGAAAGGTATTCCCAAACAGGCTTTCAGTACAGAGTGCTAAGTGCAAAAACATGCATACCACCTAGATACTTACACTGTGATGATGAGTGTAATTCAAGGTGAGGATTCTAGACACCATGAGATGATTAGAAGAAAAGGTGGGGACAGATAGGACTTTTAGCCTCCATTACCTGCAGGGGCCTGGCCACCCCAGGAGGTCTCTTTCTTATGCCCCTTTCAATCTTGTCCTCCTTCTAGGCTGGAGGATTGTGGGTTATAGAGCAAACTGCTCATATGATTAAAGCGCTTCCTCAAGCACTTTTTCTTCTATTCTCTGTGTGCATCCAGAACTGGATCCTTTTTCATTTCATATGCTTATCACTTGATACCTTCAGATCTGGCCTCAGGCAAAATTCCTATGGAAGTGCTGACCATGAGAAAATGTCTGAGCTCAGCCAGCACAGCCCTTGTCCCTGGGCACAAGTGTCCACCTCCTAGCCCTGGGGCAGGGTGCTGCTGAGCACTGGATGGCTGAGTAAGGCTGTCTTGGAACTTCTCTGTAGCACAGCGTCTCAGCTTTGCATCAAGCTCAGAGTAAGAAGTAGCAAGCAGATACAACTAAAAAGATGTGTGGGAATAAGGCAGACACTTTTCCCATGGACCCCAATGGCTTGGAATTCTGGTCCATTGCAGAGTTTCTAGCATAAACTTTCAGTTAAAGAGACAGATGACACATTTCCCTGGCTGGCACTTATCAGCAGCTCTGGGGGAGAATATCAGAGGAAACTGTCAGAAAAATGACAGTGTCATGCTTCAGTCACTAACTAAATGAAAAAGACACAGTGCTACACCAGGCCTGACCTTATCCTGCTTGTCTTTCTCCTCTTTCTGCTTTCGTTGCCGCTAGAAGAACAGAACCAGAGCCCGAGGCAAGAGCAGACAGAAAGCGACAGAGGAGACTTTGGTGACACAGTTTGGGATACACAGAGTCACATGGAGGGGTGTGTGGGCCCTAGAAGCTGCAGCGTGTGAGCAAGGACACTGCCAACGTGTGAAGTTGCCCAGGAATTGCCCTCTTCCAGCCACCTTGACAATCCCACAGTATTAATATACATGGGTCTGGCAGCTGACCCGTCTCTCCATCTGCATTTTCTTACAAAATAAGGAAAGTCATACAAACTCACGTGTTCCCTGATGACCCAATATCCTTTTAACTTTGGTTCTTTGAGTTTTGCATGACTATCAGAGATCACATCCTCACTTTCTCCTTTACTTTTTATTCGTATCTAACTTATTTACAATGTTGTGTTAGCTTCAGGTGTGCAGCAAAGTGATCAGTTATATATATTGACTCTTTTTCAGATTCTTTCCCATATAAGCCATTGCAGTGTTCTTGTCTGGAGAATCCCAGGGACGGGGGAGCCTGGTGGGCTTCCATCTATGGAGTCACACAGAGTCGGACACAACTGAAGTAACTTAGCAGCAGCAGCAGAGTACTCTATAGGCCTGTGCTATACAGCAATCCTTATTAGTTATCTATTCTTTGCTTTGCCCTGAGGCAGAGCAGGGTGCATGTCTGTCCCTTACCAACTGTGTGGCACTGATCAAGCATCCTACCCTCTTTGAGGTTCTGTTTCCTAAAATGCCAGGTAGGATAACAACCCTTACTGAGTAGAACTGTTGTTTGGATTACAGATCATGTTCCTGTAGCTCCCCACAGACATCTTCAAATATGAGAAACACTTAGTCACTGGCAGCCATTTAAAAAGTTACTTATTTTTCTCGTCTTGCTGTCTTTCATTTCCTCCCTTTGATATCTATTGTGTATAGTCTGGAGGAGGCTCTGTAGCAAGAAGGCATCCTTCACATTCTCCTCTTATTGATCTGAGTCCACTGCAGCCAAAATGTACAATATCTTATTGCTTCTACTAATCGGAGAAGGCAATGGCAAGCCACTCCAGTACTCTTGCCTAGAAAATCCCATGGATAGAGGAGCCTGGTAGGCTGCAGTCCGTGGGGTCGCTAAGGGTTGGACACGACTGAGCGACTTCACTTTCACACATTGGAGAAGGAAATGGCAGCCCACTCCAGTGTTCTTGCCTGGAGAATCCCAGGGATGGGGGAGCCTGGTGGGCTTCCGTCTATGGGGTCACACAGAGTCGGACACGACTGAAGTGACTTAGCAGCAGTAGCAGCAATCCTGGCTGCCTGTAATTATCTCCCTCCAATAAGCTATGTGAATCAGACTACATATTTTTTAATTACCCAAAAATGTTTAAAATTGTCTTTGATCCTCCTCTGCACTTATCAGATTGCCAAAGTTGAAGTAAGGTGTTAATATCTAGTGCTGGGAGATGGGCACCTGAGGTCTCGTGGTGATGTTTGGAGTATAAATTGCTATAACCTTAACCCATTGCAGATGTCAAGATGGCAAAAGTCTTCAAAACATGCACATGCTTTTACTTGGTAATGGCACCTCAAGGAACTTATCGTAAAGATATATCTGTGTGCAAAAATGTTCTTGCAGCATGTATAATAATGAAATAAGAGGAAAAATCTAAATGTCAAAAATAGATCTGTTCTGTCTATCCATTGTGATACATCCATAGACTTATTAAAAAATTATGCTATCAAATCATTACTGATACGAAAAGATATTTGTATACTGTGTGTGTAACAAATACAGAAAGATTGCATCCAAGTACTGCATTTCAGACTCTTTTGTTGACCATGATGGCTACTCCATTTCTTCTAAGGGATTCCTGCCCACAGTAGTAGATATAATGGTCATCTGAGTTAAATTCACCCATTCCAGTCCATTTTAGTTCACTGATTCCTAGAATGTCGATGTTGACTCTTGCCATCTCCTGTTTGACCACTTCCAATTTGCCTTGATTCATGGACCTAACATTCCAGGTCCCTATGCAATATTGCTCTTCACAGCACCGGACCTTGCTTCTAGCATCAGTCACATCCACAACTGGGTATTTGTTTTGCTTTGGCTCCATCCCTTCATTCTTTCTGGAGTTATTTCTCCACTGATCTCCAGTAGCATACTGGGCACCCACCGACCTAGAGAATTCCTCATTCACTATCCTATCATTTTGCCTTTTGATACTGTTCATGGGGTTCTCAAGGCAAGTATACTGAAGTGGTTTGCCATTCCCTTCTCCAGTGGACCACATTCTGTCAGACCTCTCCACCATGACCCGTCCGTCTTGGGTGGCCCCACACAGCATGGCTTAGCTTCATTGAGTTAGACAGGACTGTGGTCCATATGATCAGATCAACTAGCTTTTTGTGATTATGATTTCAATGCAAGAGAGTTCCAGAAAAAATCTATTTCTGCTTCATTGACTATGCCAAGGCCTTTGACTGTGTGGATCACAATAAACTGTGGAAAATTCTGAAAGAGATGGGAATACCAAACCACCTGACCTGCCTCTTGAGAAACCTGTATGCAGGTCAGGAAGCAACAGTTAGAACTGGACATGGAACAACAGACTGGTTCCAAATAGGAAAGGGAGTACATCAAGGTTGTATATTGTCACCCTGCTTATTTAACTTATATGCAGAGTACATCATGAGGAACTCTGGGCTGGAAGAAGCACAAGCTGGAATCAAGATTGCCGGGAGAAATATCAATAACCTCAGATATGCAGATGACACCACCCTTATGGCAGAAAGTGAAGAGGAACTCAAAGGCCTCTTGATGAAAGTGAAAGAGGAGAGTGAAAAAGTTGGCTTAAAGCTCAACATTCAGAAAACGAAGATCATGGCATCTGGTCCCATCACTTCTTGGGAAATAGATGGGGAAACAGTGGAAACCGTGTGAGACTTTATTTTTTTGGGTTCCAAAATCACTGTGGATGCTGATTGCAGCCATGAAATTAAAAGATGCTTACTCCTTGGAAGGAAAGTTATGACCAGCCTAGATAGCATATTAAAGAGCAGGGACATTACTTTGCCAACCAAGGTCCCTTTAGTCAAGGCTATGGTTTTTCCCGTGGTCATGTATGGATGTGAGAGTTGGACTGTGAAGAAAGCTGATTGCCGAAGAATTGATGCTTTTGAACTGTGGTGCTGGAGAAGACTCTTGAGAGTCCCTTGGACTGCAGGGAGATCCAACCAGTCCATTCTGGAGGAGATCAATCCTGGGTGTTCATTGGAAGTACTGATGCTAAAGCTGAAACTGCAATACTTTGGCCACCTCATGCATCAGTCACATCCACTGGAAAAGACTCTGATGCTGGGAGCGATTGGGGGTAGGAGAAGACAGAGAATGAGGTGGCTGGATGGCATCACCGACTCGATGGACATGAGTTTGAGTGTACTCCGGGAGTTGGTGATGGACAGGAAGGCCTGGCATGCTGTGGTTCATGGGGTCGCTAAGAGTCGGACATGACTGAGCGACTGAACTGAACTGAACTGACTGAACAAATACAGTAACTAAAACAGTTTCAATGGGGGGCCCTGACTTCATCAGATAAGGGGGACCCTTCCTCAGCTCTTCTAGAGAGCAGTTTGGGGAGGAGATGATGAACTCTAGTCCCTCCTCTGCTCTCTCTGTCTCTCCCCAGGGGAAGGGATTGCCGTAATAGTTAGGGAAATTAGGTAAATATCCCTGTAGGTTTGTGCCTGTTGTGGACTAAATGTGTGTGTCCCTCCAAAATCCCAACGTTGAAATCCTAACCCCCAATTTGATGGCATCAAGAGGTGGGGACTTTAGAAGGTGATTAGGTCATACCCTCTCTCTAGAATGTGCTCAGGGAATTTATAACAGTTGAGTTAGACAAAAAGCACATGCTATTCACAATAGCCAAGACACAGAAGCAACCTAAATGTCCGTTGACAAATGAATGGATAAAAAAGATATAGTTACATATATATGATGGAATACTACTTAGCCTTTAAAAAGAATGAAATAATGTCATTGTACCAACATGAATGGAACCTAGAGAGTGTCATACTGAGTGAAATAAGTCAGACAGAGAAAGGCAAATACCATATGATATCACTTATATGTGGAATCTAAAATATGATACAAATGAACTTATTTACAAAATAGAAACAGACTCACAGACATAGAAAACAAACTTATGGTTAACGAAAGAGAGGGAGCAATAAATTTGGAGTTTGGGATTAAAAGATACACACTACCATATATAAAATAGATAAACAACAAGGACCCATAGTACAAAGGTCTTATTTAGCTATGTATAGTATAGCACAGAGAACTGTACTTAATATTTTAATAACCTAAAAGGGGAAAAAATGTATATATATACATATATAACTGAATTACTTTGCTGTACACCTGAAACCAACCCAATTTATAAATCTACTATACTTTTATTTTTAAAAAGAAGCATATATAAGACAATGGTAAAGTCAAACTGATATCACAGGATGTATATACTAAAGGAACCCCAAAACATAATTCAAAAAGACACACCTATACCAATGTTCATAGTAACACTGTTTACAACAGCCAAGGCATGGAAGCAACCTAAATGTCCATTGACAGATGAATGGGTAAAGTAGATGTGGTACATAGGCACAATGGAATATTACTCAGCCATGCAAAGGAACAAATTGGGCCATTTGTAGTGATAAGTCTGTCATACAGAGTGAAGTAAATTAGAAAAAGAAAAACAAATATGGATGGTATGCGGGGTGGGAGGAAAGTCCCAGAGAGAAGGGCGATAATACATACACATATATACTTATGTATATATGTATACATATATACTTATGGTGGATTCATTTTGTTTTATAATGAAAACTAACACAACATTGCAAAGCAATTATACTCCAATTAAAAATAAATGAATAAAGGAAATTGCATATGAATGTAATTCCATTTTCCCTAAAGTTTCACCAAACCAATTGTTAGGAAACTAGAAGCAACACAATGAGAAGAGGGTAGCATGGTTTTCTAGACACAGACTCTGCAAAGAGTGCTGCGAGTGACATGGCAAGTTTGACAGTCAGGAGAGAGGGAATTTGAACACAAACAAACATTGACTCTCTGAGGACACTGGTAAAAAGGGACACCCAGCAGGGCCTGTGATCTAATCGACCCTGCGAGCATGGCTGAGTCCATGAAGACTAAAATAAATGATTTTGACATGATGATCCCAAGTAATCAAGAAAAGGTTACATTTCATATTCAGAATTCTCTGCTTAAGAAGGCAAGGAAGCATGTAATCTAGATGAGAAAGATTTTCATCTCAAATAGTTAAAAATTCTTTAAAAACAGTTTAGGTACTTAAAGGGGTAAGTGACAGTTACCTAGAAAATTCACTTATGTAGAACAACTTCTCCCCTAAAGACTCTAGATCAGTGAGGTGGTGGGTAGTTGTATTTAGTTAGGTTTCTAGCACTTTTTGTTTGACATTTCATTGTCTAATTTCCTGAAGACTTTCAAAATTCCTCACTTTCAAGGAACAGAAATTCCTTGAGGCTAAAGATTCTGACACCCTTTCTTGGATATTCCACATCCCTGTTATACTTGGTCTTTTTTTTTTTTTCCTGCCACAAATGATGAACTGACATTCACAAAAATTACAGACCCCGGAGGCATGTATCAACTTTGACCAAGCCCTCTTGACATTTTGCAAACCCTTTTGAGTTATGGTAAGCAATCCTAGAAGGGTCTTTTGCAACCCTTTATCAACCACTTGACCTAGAAAATACAGAAGAACAATCACTATATAAATAAAGTTAACATAGTTTTTTAAAGCAACCTTTATTTTTTAAAAAGAGTCATTTCTCCTTGTTTAGGAAAACATCTTAGGAATTCGTGCAGAAATCAGCAGCTTATAGAAGATGTCTGCTCTCTTCTACCAATCCTGGACTTCATCTGCAGTATTTACAGCCTCCAACCAACTCTGCTTGCTGCAGGCTGGGCTTCACAATCCAAACTGACTCTGGCCAATCTATCCTGTTACTGTTTGTCCTGAATTCAGTGGTTTTTGCTTACTGACAGACTCCTTTGATTTGTCTCAATTCTAGAGTCAAGGGGAGATTCTGTCAGCAACCAAGGACCTCTGTTCAGTCCTGAATGGTAGGTTTTCCCTCCAATTCCAGGCCTTGTCCCTATATTTGTGCTCCTAAGTGTACCATTAAATCCCCCTGGTTGTTGAATATAGTGTGCAGTATTAAATACGTTGCACCCTTAGAGCTATTTTCCTTTTTATCTTCATTTCAAAAATCTGAACATAAAGCTAGCATGAACTTGAACTCTTGGTGAAAATTAAATGTTAATAAAGTAGTATACCCTTAAAAAAAAAAATAAAAGAGTCATTTCAACTCAGGCCTGCACTTTTCAGATAACATGAGTTCTATAAACACACAGGATGTGCCAGCCTGCCTATTGATCTCATTGCCTAATACTGCCCCATTATGCATCCTTTCCCCAAATATAACTCATTGCAGTTTGGTGAATGTGCTGAAATCCTTGATGCTTTCTAATCTGCCAGAAAAACCATTTCCTCCTTTTTTTTAAGTCTAGTTCAAGAGCCATTGCTCTCAAGAAAATTTCCATTTTCACCAGTATTGCAAAATGGGTGTTGTTATTGTCCCTTTTTTGAAGATGAGGAGAAAACCTTGAGAGGCTACAGAACCCCCTTGAGGTCACGGCGTGGGCACCAGAGAAAGAACTAGTCCATCAGGTGTCTCTCCTGGTGGCATTTTTCTCATTTTATGAGGAACCACTGTAGGTGCAGGCCCCTGGTTGGCAAACTTTCTCTCCTTGATATTCCAGGGTTGGGGGCCCATGTGTCACACTGTGGTCTCCCTGTGTGGCACATGAAAAGGGGTCCAGGAGGGGTGTTTCTTACCTGGCGTGTTGAGCAAGCGAGACCTCTTGCAATGGTAGGCTACCTCCTGCTCACAGTGTTCGGAGCCATCGATCACTGCTTCCAGCTGCTCCAGGCTGCCTCCATAGTCCAAGGTCATGGAGTAGGGCTTCTCAGGATTGGCACCTTGCACATGGGTCAGTTCTGTGTTGTTATGCTGCATCAATGTCCAGATCTTGTCCTCTGCCCAGAAAACACAACCCAAGCAAGATGAAAAGACGATCATGCTTATAGGCCTCCAAAAAGCTATAAAAATGAAACAGGATTGTGTAAGCAGTGTGATGTTTGGTGGCTGCAGGTGCATCAGTTAATTGTCACTTGCGTGCTCTACTCATGATAAGAATTTAACCAGAGAATTTTTGTTTCTCCTAGAGGTCCACCCAAGAGGTAGTGTGGGGGTTAATTATGTTAAGAGCTAAATTTGTGAAGCCCTTACTCCACAAGTTCTATGCTTAATGTCCATTATCTCATTGAAAATGGACATGATTTATGAAAAGTCATAAAACAAAAATAGAATCAGACAACAGAACATGAATAAAAGGAAATGAATTCATCAGTTGTGGGAAGGACATTTTGGAAGGGGAAGAACTTAGAAATGAGATACTTTGTGATCAGAAGTAGAATGTAACTAAATATGCTCAAAGATAACTATCATGGTGATGACATACATAGAAGAACATAGATCACTGGCAAATTACCAAATGTGCAACCTGTTGGTAATTAAATGAACCAAAATAAAATGTTAAATGTTTCCAAATAATAAATAAATAAAACTGACATCATGTAAATCAGAGGGAGTTGGTCCTGCCATGTTAAAAATGAGGGAAAAGTGAATAAGGAAAACTAGGCAGGTTTTCTAAGATTACATAGTTAATGACTAAGTGAGAATTGGAACCCAGGATGTCTGACTCCAAAGACACTACTTCCAGATAGTGACACACACTCTTCCTCACAAGAGAAGCACTAGCATAGATCATTTTCTCAGAGAACCATAAGTACTACTTTGAAAATAAGACCTATTCACAGAAAGCATGTGTGACATATACATCATAACAAGGATGAGAATGTGTAATACACACATACACGCAAGGCATTTAACTGAGCTTGTTATTTATTCTCCATAATACTTCTACTTACCTAAAATATTTTTAGAGTTTTACATTAAAATAGCATGCGGAGATGAGGGCCTAAAGATCAGGGAAGGAGAACATGCTTTGCCTTCTATTCGTAAGAATGGAAGGTGAAGAGAGAAGAATTTTATTTTTAGAGCTTGGGAGATCTGTACTTGAAAGCTATTCTATGAACAACAAGCTTGGGCAAATCAATTCACTTTTGGAAGGGCTTAATTTTATCATCAGTTTTAAGAAAAGAAGTTATGAAGTCACAAGGCTTTTGGGGATGCATCAGACATTCTGGAATAATAGACTGAAATATTTTCAGCAATCAGACATGGAATTGAATTCCTAACTTGCTCACAAATAAAGTGAAAGAGGAAATAGGAGGACTTGAAAAAAGCTTTTGTCATCTGAGAAACTTGCCCACATAATAACATCATCACTCTTCATAGATGCTCGGAGCTGAAAAAAAACCTTGCCCAGACATCATGTGGTTTCCATCCTCTCTCTCACTCGTTTAGTTTCACAAGTGAGGAAACCAGAGTCTAGGAAGTAAAGGAATGATCCACAGCATGTCTATTAGATGAGAATGGTAAGCATATACACTGTCACTGCAACAAATATTTCTACTTATAGTATATAACCAGCACTACTTAGAAGCCAGATGGTGGCAGCTGGCCATGAAAAAGAAAATAATATTAAAAACAATTGGCAAGCAGTATCCCCAGGTTTTACTTTCTCTGTCTCAACTCTGTATATGAGTTAGGATAAGTAACTTCATTGCCCAGCACTACAGTTTCAATATATTAGAAAAAGGAGGAAGGGGAAGTTTGATCTTCACAGTTCCTAAATGAGGAAATATTTATTGCAGCAGAAAATTAAACTCTGCTCAAACATTCTGATTCTTCTTAACACTCTTTTCCGAAACCAGCCCCCTGATAACCCACATCTCCAATGTTTAATTGAATGACATTTTCTTTAAATTCTAAAAAAATCAGAAGGTTATTGGATTTTGATTTTGAAAGCAAAAATAAGGCTTGATTCATATTGGTAAAAATAATACTGTTACACAAACAATGAACCAGAAATTCCAAAAATGTTGGTACCAGTACAGACAAATGTCGATAAAATAACCAAAGAAAGTAGTCATTCAATAATACAACACTGTAGAGGGAGAAATAAAAACTGCCAATTTTGAAATGTCCATGGTACTTACAAGAAATGGAACTCTAATGAGATGCCATGTTACCGTTCCATTCGAAGATATTTTACATACATTATCAGCAGTACTCATAACAATCACGGCAGATATCAATATAAATATAGATGCAAGTGGGAGGAGAAGGGGACGACCGAGAATGAGATGGCTGGATGGCATCACCGACTCTTTGGACATGGGTTTGAGTGAACTCCGGGAGTTGGTGATGGACAGGGAGGCCTGGCGTGCTGTGATTCATGGGGTCGCGGAGAGTTGGACACGACTGAGCGACTGAACTGAACGGAACTGACTGATAGATATTATAGGTATCCATATAGATACAGATATAAGAAGGAAAGAGAAAGTAAATTTGTCCCCAATCTCAATGTGTCCAATCTGTCTGACTCCAAAATTGGTCCTCACAGCATCACTAAATTACACAAATTTGGATTTCCTTCTAAATGTACACTGATTTTCATAACTTTTTTG
Source organism: Moschus berezovskii (assembly GCF_049115385.1). Classification (NCBI taxonomy): domain Eukaryota; kingdom Metazoa; phylum Chordata; class Mammalia; order Artiodactyla; family Moschidae; genus Moschus; species Moschus berezovskii. Next base: position 60,204,672 of record NC_142461.1, read on the forward strand.
TCTACCCAGTGTTCATACACTAATTAAACAACTTGCTGATTCATTTACTCATTAGCTCATTTTTTTTTCCCAAAATCTTACTCTATCTTTGGCAAGAGGGAGAAGAAACAGTGGTATCAGAGAGACAATCTTTTATCCCAAAGCCATGAATATTGCAAACCCCTCCTTCTGGGCCTGGAGAGTGAAGTTTTCACAGGTGAACTCTTGGCACTTTTTGACATATGCAATAGACAGAAGACACAAAGGAACAACTAAGGGCTCCAAAAGCTCCCCTCAATTCACTTAACACGTATCACAAGCACGGTCTGACCAACATGAAGAGAGACAGTTACTCGAAACCTAGGGTCTCTTAGGTGGTTTCATTTCAAAGACAGCCTTTGTCAACTCATTATTTTTCTCCTGGGTGATAGAAACATAAAGACTAAAAATAAGAAGATAACTGGATGTTATCTTTTTCTCACTTTCTATTTTTTCTCCCACTTCCTGGGTTGCCATGCAGATTAGGCCCTGAACCTGATGAAACATGAAAAGCCAGGGGTCAGTGCCACTCAGGAGAGTCAGCTTTGATGGCTGATGTTGCTGATACATGGAATAAGGTAGGGACAGGTAGTTTTAGCTAGGGAAGGTGTAGGTGAAAGATCTCAAGCAACATTCATTTTGAATAGGCTTTTAGGGGGACGGAGGGTGATCCATGCATGGACCTACATATACTATAAATAAAACCGGACTCATAAATGTTCAAGATGGTAAATTTAGTCAGTGGGCAATGGACAGAGTGTGAATTTTGGCCTCAGAAGATCTAGATTTGTGAGTCAGCCTTACATTTATTGGCTAAGCATAGTTGGTCAAATGATTACCTTTCTGAAGTTCAGTTCTTCATCAATTATACTTTAAAAAGCAGCAATGATGCCAACTATAGAGGATGGTTGTAAAGATTAAGTGAGGAAATCAGTGTGAGGAACTCTGTTATTAACTAAATAACTAGGTATTTAATAGAGATCCGTGTGTACCACTTAGATAAAGATATACGACATCTCCAACTCCAGGAGCTCAGATGTGCCATGTTGATATTAACAAAAGCATTAAAAACAAGGAGAAGCTATGACTGGTCTCTTGTAGTTCTCAGGATAGCCTGCTTCATGAAGATTGTTTCCCAGTCCAGAAAGGAAGACCTACAAACACCTAGAAGAGAAACACACTAAGCTTGACATTCTCTCTGCAGATCCATGGGGAAAACATACCAGATTCAAAAGTCCCAGAACACAAATGAAGCAACAGACAAGGAATTAATCTCAAAAATATACAAGCAACTCCTGCAGCTCAATTCCAGAAAAATAAATGACCCAATCAAAAAATGGGCCAAAGAACTAAACAGACATTTCTCCAAAGAAGACATACCGATGGCTAACAAACACATGAAAAGATGTTCAACATCCCTCATAATCAGAGAAATGCAAATCAAAACCACAATGAGGTACCATTTCACGCCAGTCAGAATGGCTGCTATCCAAAAGTCTACAAGCAATAAATTCTGGAGAGGGTATGGAGAAAAGGGAACCCTCTTACACTGTTGGTGGGAATGCAAACTAGTGGAGAACAGTGTGGAGATTCCTTTAATAACTGGAAATAGAACTGCCATACAACCCAGCAATCCCACTTCTGGGCATACACACCGAGGAAACCAGAATTGAAAGAGACACGTGTACTCCAACGTTCATCGCAGTTCTGTTTATAACAGCCAGGACATGGAAGCAACCTAGATGTCCATCAGCAGATGAATGGATAAGAAAGCTCTGGTACATATACACACTAGAGTATTACTCAGCCATTAAAAAGAATGCATTTGAATCAGTTCTAATGAGGTGGATGAAACTGGAGCCTATTATACAGAGTGAAGTAACCCAGAAAGAAAAACACCAATAGAGTATACTAACACATATGTATGGAATTTAGAAACATGGTAACGATAACCCTGTATGCAAGACAGCAAAAATGACACAGATGTATAGAACAGTCTTTTGGACTCTGTGGGAGAGGGCGAGAGTGGGATGATTTGGGAGAATGGCATTGGAACATGTATATGTGAAATTCATATGTGAAATGAATCGCCAGTCCAGGTTCGATGCACGAGACATAGTGCTCAGGGCTGGTGCACTGGGATGACACAGAGTGATGGGATAGGAGGGATGTGGGAGAGGGGTTCAGAATGGGGAACTTGTGTATACCTGGGGCGGATTCATGTCAATGTATGGCAAAACCAATACAATACTGTAAAGTAATTAGCCTCCAATTAAAATAAAAAAAATGTTTCAGAATGGAAAATGCTTCCCCCTGGTAATCTGTGAACTTGGACTTTCGCACAAGGAAACCAAACAAGTTTGCCTCTAACTCAAATAAGTTGAGTTTCATGCAGAGACCAAGGAGGATATCAGCTAAAAGTTATGATTGGCAGAGCATCATAAAATTCTCCAGGCTCCAAACACCACTCTCAGCTGATCTGCCTCCAGCACCATCCCTCTACCACATGACATCCACCCTAACTGCTAGTCTCTAGAGATGCATTAGGTACCATGAGACAGCCTGGCTTTAGAAACCAGCCCTTCTGATGAATGTCTATGTTCTACTCTAGTAGGAAGACTCTGAATAAGTTATACACATCTCTAAAGTTTCCTCATTGGTAAACAGTATATTTATATTAATCTTTCCATCCATGATGATATAATGATCCAGTATCATGTTTTACATGGACACGTAACTGGTTGTCTGGCATGAAAAAGACTGAAAATTTTTTGTATTCAAACTTTTCTATGACATTAAAATGAGGACTGGGACTTCAATCTTTAGAGAGTTAGGGGTGGGAAACTCATCCTGCAAAGGAGGTTAGCTAGCAGACTCCTTGTGATATAGCTGCTGCTGTATATAGTAAATGATTTTTATCTTGTTGAATTAACTTTTCACTCTGAAATAGCCTCATGTGTTTCTCGATTTATTTTCATTCCTTGCATTTCAGAAATGTCTACAAGAGAATATGTTGTTTAGTCCTCATAGACCCAGTAACCTAGAAAATCATTGCCCTTGATACCACGGTTTGCTATCCAGGTCATTTTCTATTGTTTCTTCTACTGTATTCAGTCTCATGATGAGAAACAGACCCCCTCTTTCTAACTTGCTTAAAGGAATACAAGTATTGAGTTACTCAAGACAAATTGTCTGCTTAAGAGAGGACTGCATTTGAAGATTTTTTGAACTGGCAGGAACTGATTCAATTCACTAAGGATCTTAGTTAGTCTAAAATAAGTTATTATGCATTTTAAATGTTTATTATCCAATAAATGACTGGCAAATATTTTCTCTAATTTCTGAGATTGCTTTTTAATTTTGTTGACTATTTCTTGTGCTGTACAGAAGCTCTTTAATTTGATGTAGTCCCACTTGCTGATTTTTTTCTTTGGTTTCTTGCGCTTCTGTTGTCAGAGTTAAAAAAAAAAATCATTGTCAGAATGTCAAAGGGATTTCTTCCTTATGTTTCCTTCTAGGTTTTTATGCCATCAGATATTCTGTTGAAGCTTTTATTCTTTTTCAAGTTAAATTTTGAGCAGTATAAGATACAGGTCTGATTATTTGCATGTCCAGTTTTTCCCACACCATTTGTTGAAGAGATTATCCTTTACTCTTGAGTATTCTTGGCTCCCTTCTCAAATATCTATTGATCCTTTATGTGAGAGCTTATTTCTGGGCTCTCTATTCTGTTCTACTGGCATATGCTGCTATTTTTATGCCAATATCATACTATATTAATTATTGTAGCTTTGGAAAAAGGGATAGATGCTGTTTAAGGGCACAAACTTGTGATTAGCAGATAATAAGTTCTGGATATCTAATGAACAGCTTAATAATTAGTCAACAATACTATATTATAAACTGCAAAGTTGCTAAGAGACTAGGTCTTAATCGTTCCCACCAGAAAAAAGAAAATAACTACATGACATAATAGAGGTGTTAGCTAAGCATGGTAATCATATTGTAATATATAAATGTGTCAAATCAGCACATTGTACATCTTAAAATTACACAAAGGTGTATGGCAATTATAACACATTAAAAAACAAAATGCTTTTTAAAAGCAGCACTCACCACAGAACATTAAGCAGAGTTCCCTGTGCTATACAGTAGGTTGTCATTAGTTAACTATTTTATCCATATATCAATAGTATGTATATATGTCAATCCCAATCTCATAGCGAACCCCATTCATCCCATCCCCCATTTTCCTCCTTAGTGTCTATACACCTGTTCTCTACATCTGTGTCTCTATTTCTGCCTTGCAAACTCTGTGGTGACCTAAATGGGAAGGAAATCCAAAACAGAGGGGTATATGAATATATACTGCTGTTTCACTTCTCTGTACAGCAGAAACTAATACAACACTGTAAAGCAAATAAACCCAAATTTAAAAAAAAAAAACAGCATTCAGTCAAATGCACTTGCCTGAGTATAAGTGATGCTGTAAGGTATTATGCCACCTTTAAGTATAAAGAACCTATGGGTTATAGGCCATCAAACAGCATGTGTTATAAAGATCCAAGGCTTCATTTCAAAAACACGACAAGGGTTGTTATGAAGACTAGTACAGCATTTCCTATGTTGCTTTGTGGATTTAGCTTTCAAGTCTGTCTTCTTACAAACTTGAGACCTCCCAGGATATGAAATGTATCATTCTGTATATACCGTGTGCTAGTCCCCAGCGCACAGACACAGGAGAAAAAGGCATGCCAAACTCTTTCAAAATCTTACCATCATTTGAGGGGAAAAGTGGCATACATGAGAACCACAAATGCCTCACGCTAATATAAGCACTTTTGAGATTACGAGTAAGTGAGGATGCCCAGAGGTCTTCTGGGGCTGGGTTGGAGCTGGTGATAGAGAAACTACTCTGTTTCCCTTGAGAATGGATAGGTCAACACTGGTCTTTCATCCGTGGACCATCAGTACCTCGGCTAGCACTAAGCACCCTGTAAGACTTCAGGAGATCTTTATCAAGAGGAGGCTAATCGTCAGCATGTACAGTAAGTCCCCTACATATGCACTCTCAGGTTACAGAGATGTAAACGTGTGTTCCCTCAGGGCCAGGAATGAGTAAACTGCAGCTTGCCCTCTGTCTCCTGTTGCTGACGATTCTTCACCTCACCATATCCCACCCCTCTCTGTCCTCCAGTCAGGAACTCTTCTTGCCTGTTCACTTGATGCCAGGCGCTGTTTCCCAATTGTTGTACTATACTACTGTATGTACTTTCCAAGATACTGTACTATAATATTAAAGAGGCTTCTATTTTGTGTTTGTTTTTTATTTATTATTTGTGTAACAAGTATTAAAAACCTAGTACAATATAATGCATATAGATTCAGCCGATTGTGTTAGTTGGGTACCTAGACTAACTTTGTTGGATTTATGAACAAATTGGACTTATGAATGTGTTCTCAGAATGGAGCTTGTTCATATGTAGGGGACTTACTGTATTATATAAGCGTCCACATGTAAAATGATTTTCAAGTGATAAGATCAAAACACACACACTTAACATCAACAAGAGAAAAGTAAAAGAGGTTTCAGAGTATCAGCAGAGTAGCAATAGCAGGATATTCTAGAAGAGTCCATATCTTTATCTTTCCTGTGAAATCTTTCCTAGTCATCACCCTAGGAAAACTGTTTAGGAACCTTCATCCTGGAGCTTTAGGTGATCCACCTTGATTACTCTTGCTTTCATGTCAGAAAATAAATTGTTTACATATACAGCAAGCATTTAGCTCTCTTATTTTGGTTCTCATTCTATCTGTTTGGTATTATTATTGTGATGATCACTATTATTATTAATAGTAGTCCTTACAGATGCTATAAGCTGTTCCATCTGTTACCATGGAGATCACCACTGAGAAGAAAAACAAACAGAAGAAAAGTGAAAAAAGAGAGAGGAACAGAGATAACTCTGATTAATAAAACCTCATTCTGCACACATATCTGACTCTTTGCAGAGCAAGGAAAAAACTGCACATTTTCTCTCACAATACTTAGAAGGAGGAGAAGTCTTAAGATTGTCAATACCCAACTTAATTGAATTTAAATCACTGTGGGGAGCTGCTTACAGTCCTTTGAAAAGTGTACCAGTTCACTTATACTCTTATTGCAATAAAACAAGTCTATATTAAGGTCCCCGGAGTCACTTCTGGTACAGTTATCTAAGTTGACAAAGTGAATTTACTATGCCAAAGGTAAAGATAGCTTAAATAATTCTCAAAGCACTGTCTTTACCATTCATTTACCATCTATGCCATTTCTTGTCATTTTGCACTGCTGCTGCTGCTGCTAAGTCACGTAAGTCGTGTCCGACTCTGTGTGACTCCATAGACGGCAGCCCACCAGGCTCTGCCGTTCGTGGGATTCTCCAGGCAAGAACACTGGAGTGGGTTGCCATTTCCTTCTCCAATTGATGAAAGTGAAAAGTGAAAGTGAAGTCACTCGGTCATGTCCAACTCTTAGTGACCCCATGGGCTGCAGCCTACCAGGCTCCTCCATCCGTGGGACTTTCCTGGCAAGAGTACTGGAGTGGGGTGCCATTGCCTTCTCCGTCATTTTGCACTGACAGTTATTTAATTTTTCATATGTTTGTCCCACATTTAAATCTTAGGCAATGTCTGCTGAATAGATACTGACTTGGAAGGGTTTCTGTGGTTAGTAAAGGCAGATGTGATGGAGGAAAGCAAGTGCTTTTGGATCAACAGATCAGGCTGCCTGCTCTGGCACTGACCAAATTCCCGAACAAGGCAGATACAGGTAGCCTCCCACAGCCTCAGTCTCCACGTCTGTAAACTGGATATACCCACTAAGCAGTGATGCTGTGAGCACTGAATCAAACTCACAGAGCTGAGCAGAACTCAGAGGCTGACTCAGGGTACTGGCCTCGAAATGAGAGTTGAACAGCTACAAGTCCTGCTGATGAAGTGATTCAGGAAGGAGCAGAGGCATCATTTCATTGTGGAAAACAGTTCTGGGAACTTCTGATGAGGGGGTCTGTGAACCTTCCCCTCAACCTTTAAAAGGAAGGAAGACAGAGGTAAAAAACAGTTTTCAACATCTTTAAAAGGCTTCAGAATTTCTGCAAGAGTTTTTCCTCTCTTGTGGCTCAACCCAGAGGCCAAAGTGAGCATCCTCCTTGTCTGCTAAAACCACTGAAGATATGGTTGCTTTTAGTGTCTGAGCTTCTGCTGTTTGGAAGAGGAAGCATTACTGATTTAAGGCTCCTGATAGAGTCACCATACACGGTGCATTAGCTGGAAGCAGGCACTGCAGGCTGCAGGGGGGTGGGAAACCCATTCCAGCCACTGCCGCTCCTCCACCAGCCCACATGGACCCCACACTTTATGACTTCCAGACAACATACTTGGCCATGATTTATTGTACTACTTCTCCGAGCCTTTACTTTTTATATACCTTTGGGGTGTTATTTTTCTTTCCCTTTGCTTTAAAATCAGTGGCATCATCAAAGAGACCTGGGGAATCTGTTTTCTGATCTTGGAGGAGGGGGCGTGATCTTGAATAGATTTCATGTGCAATTGCATGGTACTTGTTTGTTTCTGATTTACTGGTTTATCCAAAGAAAATTCATGAAAAGTCTAGTGTGTTCAGAGCACACTTAGGGACTGAGTATCTTGAGGGTTACCAGGCTGAACACCATGCTGGACCCTGAGCTCAAAAGATTAATAACCAACCTTGACAATATATAGAAAAGCAGAGACATTACTTTGCCAACAAAGGTCCATCTAGTCAAGGCTATGGTTTTTCCCGTGGTCATGTATGGATGTGAGAGTTGGACTGTGAAGAAAGCTGATCGCTGAAGAATTGATGCTTTTGAACTGTGGTGTTGGAGAAGACTCTTGAGAGTCCCTTGTACCGCAAGGAGATCCAACCAGTCCATTCTAAGGGAGATCAATCCTGGGTGTTCATTGGAGGGACTGATGCTAAAGCTGAAGCTGCAATATTTTGGCCACCTCATGCGACGAGTTGACTCACTGGAAAAGACTCTGATGATGGGAAGGGTTGGGGGCGGGAGAAGGGGATGACCGAGAATGAGATGGCTGGATGGCATCACCGACTCTGTGGACATGACTTTGAGTGAGCTCCGGGAGTTGTTGATGGACAGGGAGGCCTGGCGTGCTGTGATTCATGGGGTCGCAGAGAGTCGGACACGACTGAGTGACTGAACTGAACTGAACTCTGAGAAAGAAGTTTCCATGGAAGTTAAAAGATTCACAGCAGCATGTATGGGGTTGTGGTTTGATCCCTTTGCTGTCCAAGGGAGTTTCAAGAGTCTTCTCCAGCACCACAGTTTGAAAGCATCAATTCTTTGGTGCTCAGCTTTCTTTATGGTTCAGCTCTCACATATGTACATGACTACCAGAAAAACCACAGCTTTGAGACTGTGCCCACCTCCTGGGCAGGGGAAGAAGGGAAAGCGGACTGCAAATCAAAGTCATCCAATGATCAGGGAGAGGCTTTTGTTGCTGTGAGACATTTTCATGAGGTCTTTAGGAGCGTCTTTGTGAAAAGCACTGTTGTGGTGCATTCTGAGGAAAAATCTAGGCACTGGATCCAACTTGAATTCAATCCTTCCATTTGTCAGTTACTAACAGAGTGATGCTGGAATGCTCTCCAACCTCTATGAACTTTTGTTTCCTCAAAATGCAAATGAGAAACAATCTCTATTTCATACTTGACCATGTAGATTATACTCTGAGAGAATATATATTACCCAGTACCTGAATCACAAGTATACAGTAAATAGTAATCCCTGGGCTTCCCAGGTGGCGTAGTGGTAACAAATCTGTCTGCCTATGCAGGAGATGCAAGAGACGCAAGTTCAGTCCCTGGGCTGAGAAGATCCCTTGGAGATGGAAATGGCAGCCCATTCCAGAATTTTTGACTGGAAAATCCCATGGACAGAGGAGCCTGGCAGGCTACAGTCCAGAGGGTCACAAGTTGTACCTGACTGAGTGACTGAGTATATCCTTTCTTGAGAAGAGTTAAGGTAGCCAAGATGGAACTCACAGGGTAAGAAGCCGATTGCAAAAGGTTTGCCTTAGTACTGCAGCCATGAAGCTAAAAGACACTTGCTCCTTGGAAGAAAAGCTATGACAAAACTTGCCTTAGTCCTGCAGCCATGAAGCTAAAAGACACTTGCTATGAAAAGCTATGACAAAACTAGACAGTATATTAAAAAGCAGAGACATCACTTTGCTGACAAAGGTCTGTATAGTCACAGATATGGTTTTCTCAGTAGTCATGTACAGATATGAGAGTTGGACCTTAAAGAAAGCCAAGCACTGAAGAACGGATGTTTTGGAATTGTGTGCTGGAGAAGACTCTTGAGAGTTCCTTGGACAACAAGGAGATCAAACCAGTCAATTCTAAAAGAAATCAACTCTGAATATTCATTGGAAGGACTGATGTTGAAGCTGAAACTTCGATACTTTGGCCACCTGATGTGAAGAACAGATTCATTGGAAAAGACCCTGATGCTGACAGATTGAAGGCAGGAGGAGAAGGCAGTGCCAGAAGAAGAGATGGTAAGATAGCATCACCAACTCAATGGACATGAGTTTGAGCAAACTTTGGGAGATAGTGAAGGACAGGGAAGCCTGGTGTGCAGCAGTCCATAGGGTCTGCATGTCTTCAGACCTAGTGATGAAAAAACAATAAGTCCTCAGAAAGGATGCCCAGCATTTATGTTGCCTCTCTCCAGGTCACAAAAGTAGACAAGCCTTGTGAAAATGGAAGAATCTACTTATTCTTCTTCCATGTGTCTTAAATTCAGAATTTAAGCTCAAAATTATTCATCTTTCTTTTGCCACAGTATCAATGATGTGCTAACTTCATCTCCAGTGGGAAAACTTTTCTAACTCCACCGGCACCCGTGTTTATCTCACTCAAGTACTATTATGCCAACTTGTTTACTCAGATCCTCCAATAAACTGCAAGCTCAGCAAAGGAAAAGAATGTCTCATAAGTTTTTGCATGCCTAGCACCTGACCCACAGTAGGTATTCACTTATCACTGAACTAAACCTTCAACAGACTACCAATATTTTTACTGGCTTCAGTGACAGTACTTAAAATCAACCACAAAGTGAAATGATAGCAAACTATGTTTCAATATGTACTTGAAATTCTGCCATGCAGCCCAGAATATCTATTGCAAATAGCAGAATATTGGAAAAATATAAATATCTACCAACAGCTGTCTGATTGAATGCTGCTGCTAAGTCACTTCAGTCGTGTCCGACTCTGTGTGACCCCATAGACGGAAGCCAACCAGGCTCCCCCGTCCCTGGGATTCTCCAGGCAAGAACACTGGAGTGGGTTGCCATTTCCTTCTCCAATGTGTGAAAGTGAAAAGTGAAAGTGAAGTCGCTCAGTCGTGTCTGACCCTTAGCGACCCCACGGACTGCAGCCTACCAGGCTCCTCTGTCCATGGGATTTTCTAGGCAAGAGTACTGGAGTGGCTTGCCATTGCCTTCTCCGGGTCTGATTGAATAGAGGATAGTTAATTGATAGTGAAATACTGTTTAACCAAAAGACCACATAAGATTTCTTTAAACTGATATAAAATTATTTCGAGGATAGATAGAATCATTTCAGGGTAACAAGGTGCAAAAGACTATGCTACGAGTTGTGTAAGAATAAAGGAGAAATAGGGCTATAGACAAGGGTAAACTAAATGATTGTATAGAGCAGATGGGTAAGAACAGAGTGAAGACTATGAAAGAGAACAAGATGTAACCAGTCAACCATTGTAGCTATATTTGACTTCTGTAACAAGAAAGAGATGGGGATACCAGACCACCTGACCTGCCTCTTGAGAAATCTGTATGCAGGTCAGGAAGCAAGAGTCAGAACTGGACATGGAACAACAGACCGGTTCCAAATAGAAAAAGGAGTACGTCAAGGTTGTATATTGTCACCCTGCTTATTTAACTTATATGCAGAGTACATCATGAGGAACGCTGGGCTGGAAGAAGCACAAGCTGGAATCAAGATTGCTGGGAGAAATATCAATAACCTCAGATATGCAGATGACACCTCCCTTATGGCAGAAAATGAAGAGGAACTAAAAAGCCTCTTGAGGAAAGTGAAAGAGGAGAGTGAAAAGGTTCGGCTTGAAGCTCAGCATGCAGAAAACAAAGATCATGACATCTGGTCCCATCACTTCATGGGAAATAGATGGGGAAACAGTGGAAACAGTGTCAGATTTTATTTTGGGGGGCTCCAAAATCACTGCGGATGCTGATTGCAGCCATGAAACTAAAAGACGCTTACTCCTTGGAAGGAAAGTTATGACCAACCTTGATAGTATATTAAAAAGCAGAGACATTACTTGCCAACAAAGGTCCATCTAGTCAAGGTTATGGTTTTTCCAGTGGTCATGTATGGATGTGAGAGTTGAACTGTGAAGAAAGCTGATCACTGAAGAATTGATGCTTTTGAACTGTGGTGTTGGAGAAGACTCTTGAGAGTCCCTTGGACTGCAAGGAGATCCAACAAGTCCATTCTAAAGGAGATCAATCCTGGGTGTTCATTGGAAGGACTGATGCTAAAGCTGAAACTCCAATACGTTGCCAATCTCATGCGACGAGTTGACTCACTGGAAAAGACTCTGATGCTGGGAAGGATTGGGGACGGGAGGAGAAGGGGACAGCAGAGAATGAGATGGCTGGATGGCATCACCGACTCGATGGACATGAGTTTGAGTGAACCCTGGGAGTTGGTGATGGACAGGGAGGCCTGGCGTGCTGTGATTCATGTGACCGCAAAGAATCAGACACGACTGAGTGACTGAACTGAACTGAACAAGAAAATATTTTACATTTTTAAAACATAAAATTAAATCATAAAGATGAAAAGAGACAAACACAAAAACTGCATATAGAAAAAACAAAAAAGCCTAATTATATATTAAATAGATAAAGTAACCACAAAGGAGAAAAAAATAATAATTTTTAAAATATAGTATTCTGTTCAGCTATACATTCTGAGGCTACAATCTAAAAACAAAATGCAAAATTCAAGTCAATCTTAAACTTTACCTTGTTATCAGTAGTGACATTGCTATTTGATTTTGAATCTGTTGATGAGTATTATAGGATAGAATAAATTATAAAATATATTTTTTCAATTTTAATTTTATTTATTTTTTAATTGAAAGATAACTGTTTTACAGAATTGTGTTAGTTTCTGCCAAATACAACATGAATCAGCCATAGGTAAACATATATTGATTTTGTTGGGATAGTTTCTCAGTATGTGAGAAGAGAAATACATATGGATGATGGAATGATGAGAAAAGAGCTGCATTATGGTGGATTTGCATTAAATTTAAGTATCAGTTCAGTCGCTCAGGCGACCCCATGAACCACAGCACGCCAGGCCTCCCTGTCCATCACCAACTCCCAGAGTTCGCTCAAACTCACCTCCATCGAATCAGTGATGCCATCCAGCCATCTCATTCTCTGTCATCCCCATCTCCTCCTACCCCTGATCCTTCCTAGCATCAGACTCTTTTCCAGTGAGTCAACTCGTCGCATGAAGTGGCCAAATATTGGAGTTTCAGTTTTAGCATCAGTCCTTCAATATAAATTCATAAATTAAGCACACACACACGCATTTTTCTTTAACCTGTGTCCATAAGAAAGAAAGAGAAGTACACAAATCAAATATCTAGATCTTAATTTTCAAATACCATTTGCTGCAAAAGGAACTAGGCTTATTTGGGAAAACAGCTGAGTCTGGGTCAGGCAGGGAAAGTTCAAGGTAACATCTTGGAACATCTCGGACTAGAAAGCATGCAAGTGTTCCAAGATTAATGGGGTCACTCACGAAAGTCATACGACCAGAATTAAAGGGATCATTACCAGCTATACATGGGACAATCTGAGCATCAATAAATATAATGATAATAGTAAAAACATATTAAAGTAAAATAATTTATGAGTTTCAACTGATACAAGGGGGCTTCTTAGGTGGCACAGCAGTAAAGAATCTGCATGCCAATGTAGGAGATACAAGAGACATGGGTTCAGTCCCTGGGTCGGGAAGATCACGTGGAGGAGGAAATGGCAATCTACTTCAGTATTCTTGCCTGGAGAATTCCAAGGACAGAGGAGCCTGGTGAGCTACAGTCCACAAGGTTGCAAAGAGTTGGACATCATATATGAAATATATATGTGAAAAATATTCTTTTCCATTATGATTTATCACAGGATATTGAATACAATTCCCTGTGTTATACAGTAGGACGTTGTTTATCTATTCCCTGTGTAATAGTTTACTCTCATAACTTCAAACTCCCACTCCATCCCTCTCTCACCCCTCTCCTCTTTGGAACTTTTACTTACAACTGGTTTGTACTCTTCAAAAACTTAATGTCTGTCGTGAAAAACAACCAAAACCAGATGGTGTAGGGAACCTGGCTTTCTAGTTAAAAGAGATTAAAAGGACAGGGCAAGTAAATCCCATATATAGAGAGTGCTTGAGAGTCAAACAAAAATAGAAAAACAGACATTGCTATAAAAGACAATGTAGGGACAAGATGAATTATATATTGGATAACATTCATTGAAGTGATCTTTATTTTTCTTATTATAAAAGTAAAACTAAATTATGGTTTTGGTTTTGTGCCTATATAGCATTGTGTGTATTGTTACAAGACACAAGTGAAGTCTTCAGATTTAAATTATCACCATGTCTAATTTTGCTTTCAAACAGTTTAGAAAAAAATATTTTTCTATGAGAACAAAGAAAGGACAGGAGGGAGAGAGGGAGAAAGGAGATGAGAGTAGCACAAATGTGGGTAAATGGGGCAAAATGCTCATGTTTGGAGATTTCATGTGAAAAGTTAATGGATGCTCATTTTAGCATTCTGTCAACTTTTCTGTACGCTTGAATTTATTAGAATAATAACTTTGAGGAAAGTAAGATAGAGCTTCACACAACGCTTCACATGTAGAAAAGGCTCAAAACTGTTCTCCTCTACCCCAGCAAACCCATGTGATTGTGCTCTTACAACCACACACACACACACAAACACACACACACAGCTAAGGAACAATGGGCTAAATAGTTATCCAAAAGCAAAAACTATTTCCAGGACTCCCCTGGTGGTACAGTGGTTAAGACTCAGCACTTCCACTGCAGGAGACATGGGTTCCATACTTGGTTAGGGAACTAATATCCTGTATGCATGGGGCACAGCCAAAAATTAATTAATTAATGTAATAAAAGTTAAAAATTATTATCAAATTCAATCATCCATACCATGGTAGCTCATCCATTTTCAAGTGGAAGTATTTGTTATTGCTGTTGAATTAATTTGTAAGGGTGTTTTCAAGGCACCAGGTGTCATACATTCCAGAAGTTTATTAGTTATTATTTTCTTCATTGTTTCCCTTGTGGCTCAGCTGGTAAAGAAATTGCCTACCATGTGGGAGGCCTGGGTTTGATCCCTGAGTTGGGAAGATCCCCTGGAGAAGGGAAAGGTTACCCATTCCAGTATTCTGGAGAATTCCATGGACTTTAAAGTCCATGGGGTTGCAAAGAGTTGGACGTGAATGAGTGGCTTTCACTTTCACTTTCATTTCCTCATTGTATCCCAGAAACACCAAGAAGCCACTGTCAAGGTCTGTGGGAATAGATGATGGAAATAATTTTAGAAACTACAACATATTGGGAATATAATGCCAGAAAATTATTTTCTTATGGTTTACAATGATTAAATCCTATAAAACTCACAACAGTCTCATACATAGGCTCTATTTGTAATGACCAAGAAGGCAACTAAGGAACAAGGAAGCCAAGTAACTCCTTGGATCACATAACTTGACAAAACTAGGAAGTATCAGTGCGGGGATGCAAACCATGCCCAAGCACTTGCCACCGATGCTGGATTGGGCAGATGTTTATTGATTATGTGGATTCAAGGGGGAGCCAAGAGAAAGGTGATGGACTGAAGAAAGTCATAGGAGCAAACAATAAGGGTTCAGTCTATAGAGGAGATGAGTACATGTCATTCCAGAACAAAGTCATATCTAAGCCATAAGAGTTAGACAGGACACTCACAGCTGGCATGGAAAATACCATATGGAAACTATCACCACAGATGGTCTACCCAGCCAATGTCTCTTATCAGCTCCTCTTTACAAGGAGATACAAATAGAACAAACACTGTGCACAGAGTAGACAAGGCTGATTGGTGCTCACGAGACTTGAGCTCACCTGCTGTGAAAATCCATGAAGAATAAAGCCTCCTAGACAAAGGGTCCCTCTGCTTCCCCTGCATCACAAAATGTGGAATCACACACTGCTAGTACCTTTTGGACTTCTTTATTCTTTGTAATGTATAGACCAACTTTGATTCATCATCTCTCCCCAGAATTCTGGGCTCAAGGCAAAAGCAAGATTTCTAGGAGAATCATTTGACTCCCACTTGTTATTTCATTCTCCTAAACAAGAAAAGTGTTTGCCCAAAGATAAGACTGTATTAAAATACACGGATGAGCCAAGAACCCTCAAAGAGCCCTCAAACCCGTGGGCACAAACTCGCTGTATCACCACATCCATGATGTCATTGAGCTCATCAAGATTGATTTTTCCTCTTTTCTCTTCTCTGCCTAACTCAAGACATATATGTTTCAACTTCATAACTAAGCTCTATGTCTCCAACAAAGCCTTACTTGATCGCTCCTGTCCCTGATTCCTTCAAAATTTAGATCTTCCCAATGGCTCAGCAGTAAAGAATCTGCCTACCCGTGCAGGAAATATAGGAAACCCAGGTTTGATCTCTGGATCAGGAAGATCCCCTGGAGGAGGGCATGACAACCTACTCCATTGTTCTTGCCTGGAAAATCCCATGGATGGAGGAGCCTGGCAGGCTCACAGTCCATGGTGTCGTAAAGAGTCAGACACGATGGAGCACACATGCACACCGCTCATGATGATTACAGAGGCACAGAAATGTGGGTTTGATCCCTGGGTCAGGAGAATCCCCTGGAGAAGAAAATGGCTACCCATTCCAGCATTCTTGCTTGGAAAATTCCATGCACAGAAGAGACTGGTGGGCTACACTCCATAGGGTCACAAAGAATTGGACATGTCTGAGCACACACACAAACAAGATGATGGAGCTGGGTGATTGTGGCTTCTATCTCAGGAGCTCTTAGTGGCTGCTGCTGCCACTGCTGCTAAGTCGCTTCAGTCGTGTCCAACTCTGTGCAACGCTGTAGATAGCAGCCCACCAGGCTCCTCTGTCCCTGGGATTCTCCAGGCAAGAACACTGGAGTGGGTTACCATTTCCTTCTCCAATGTGTGAAAGGGAAAAGTGAAAGTGAAGTCGCTCAGTTGTGTCTGACTCTTAGCGACCCCATGGACTGCAACCTACCAGGCTCCTCTGTCCATGGGATTTTCCTGGCAAGAGTACCAGAGTGGGTTGCCATTGAATGCTATATATTGTACTGAGCACATGAGGTACATTGCTCATTTAATTTTATTTAACCCACACATCAACCCACTGAGATAATATTAACTGATCATTCCTATTATACCGATGAAGAAACTGAGCCTCATAGAAGTGAACATGCTCAGGATCCCATGGTGTTGAGAATCTTTGGGATAACTGGACAAATTAAATAGAATGGCCTAAAGGGAAAGGTTTTAAGAGCTGGAAGTTAAGCTTAAATATAAGAGCACAAGGGTCAATGGTTTATAGTGGCTTATACAGCATGGAGCACAGGGGAGCCTCAATAATAAATACTGGTTATTTGGACTGTGTCCTGATCCCCGTACACCACGAGGAAGGGTTTTCCAGGTACCTGCAATAAAAAATGTGCTGTGAAAGTTCCATCAAGAAGGGGCAGGATAAGCCTTGTGTTCAGGTCTTAAAAACAGCAGCTCTTTTAATCACTGACTAGTTCCCCCACCCTGCTTAGAAGTGGGGAGACAAAGAAGGAAGGTAATTATTAAATGCTGTATATTGTATTGGTGTTTTTCTTTCTGGCTTACTTCACTCTGTATAATAGGCTCCAGTTTCATCCACCTCATTAGAACTGATTCAAATGTATTCTTTTTAATGGCTGAATAATACTCTATTGTGTATATGTACCAAAGCTTTCTTATCCATTCATCTGCAGGTGGACATCTAGGTTGCTTCCATGTCCTGGCTATTATAAACAGTGCTGCAGTGAACACTGGAGTACGTGTCTCTTTCAATTCTGGTTTCCTCGGTGTGTATGCCCAGGAGTGCAATTGCTGGATCATATGGCTGAAACTGCAATACTTTGGCCACCTCATGCGACGAGTTGACTCACTGGAAAAGACTCTGATGCTGGGAAAGGTTGGGGGCGGGAGGAGAAGGGGACGACCGAGAATGAGATGGCTGGATGGCATCACCGACTCTGTGGACGTGGGTTTGAGTATACTCCGGGAGTTGGTGATGGACAGGGAGGCCTGGCGTGCTGTGATTCATGGGGTCGCGGAGAGTTGGACACGACTGAGTGACTGAACTGACTGACTGACTGACTGATGGCAGTTCTATTTCCAGTTTTTTGAGGAATCTGCACACTGTTCTCCATAGTGGCTGTACTAGTTTGCATTCCCACCAACAGTGTAAGAGGGTTCCTTTCTCTCCACATCTTCTAACGCATATATATGGAATTTAGAAAGATGCAAATGATAACCCTGTATACGAGACAGCAAAAGAGACACAGATGTATAGAACAGTCTTTGGGACTCTGTGGGAGAGGGTGAGGGTGGGATGAATTGGGAGAATGGCATTGAAACACGTATGCTGTCATATGTGAAACGAATTACTAGTTCAGGGTCGATGCATGTTATAGGATGCTCGGGGCTGGCATGCGGGGATGACCCAGAGGGAGGATAAAGGGAGGAGGGAGGTGGGAGGGGGGTTCAGGAGGGGGAACTTATGTAAACCCAGGGCGAATTCATGTCAATATATGGCAAAACCAACCAATATAATATTGTAAAATAATTTGCCTCCAATAAAAAATTAATTACTTAAAAAAAATAAAATAAAATAAATGCTGTATACTGTGATAATCACCTTAATATAGATATTTCCCAAGCTCCAAAATCTTCAGGTGCTTGTTAAAAATGTCATTTTTATCATAGTCTTAAACCTATTGAATAAACATTGCTGGGAACAGGCCTGGGAAACAGGAATGGGAAAATTCCATTTTAAATGTTTGTCTCATTTCATTTTTATAAGAAAGAAAACTTAAACAACTTTATTTTATATAATTTTCATTAAATGCTTAGAACAATTAGGGGGTGACAGAGGATGGGATGGTTGGATAACATCATAGATTCAATGGACATGAGTTTGAGCAAGCTCTGGGAGATAGTGAAGGACAGGAAAGCCTGTTGTGCTGCAGTCCATGGGGTTGCAAAGAGTCAGACACGATTTAAGGACTCAACAACAAAAAGTGACAATCCAGGAAGGAATGATACAGATCTTCTCCCTGCAATATCACTTCCTGGAAAAGCTTTCCACTGTGGCCTTCACCAATGGATAGGAGCAACACAGGGAGAGGAAGGGTCTGCGTGAACTGACACTTGGGTCTTCATTGGCTTCAGAGCATCTGTGTCATCTGGGCTAGGAACCCGGGAATGGGAATCACAAATTAGATCCAACTTCACCGTTTGCTCTTGATAAGAACTTGGACAAGTTATTTAGTCTCTCAAGATTTCAGTGCCCTGCTCTGTAAAATGGAAATAATGATACCTTTCTTCACATGATTTCTAAAAAACCTGAATGGCCTCATGAATGTAAAGAGCTTATCATGGCATCTCCAACAAATAGAAACTTGATTAAATGTTAGCTGTTTCTAGTATAAAATTCAGCTCAGAAGGCATCTCTTCAAGCGCATCTTCTCTGAGCACGGTCCCGTCTCCAGCACCCCTTGATATAACCACTGCCTCCTTTGTACTCTTTCTGTACTATTGGTTGCTACTCTATTTGCCATACCAGGTCTAAAAACTGTTAAAACATCTGATTCGCTCTCTGAACTGTGAATTTCTTGAGAATAACACAAACATCCATTGTGAAACCTTTGTGCTTAGTCCAGCAGGGCTCAAAGGTTTATTTTAATGGCTTATCATAAACGACCAGCTGAATAAAGTAAGTGCCCTAAATATAAACCTTCAAGCTGCAAACCTTCAGAGATGAGAACATGTGTGCCACCTATTTTATGCCAGCCGTTAAACTGTACTACTGTACTTTTCAAGGTACTTAATGTAAGAATAAGATATTTTCTTTATTTTCTGTGCTTGATTTATGTACTATTGATGTGAAAAATACAGTACAGTAGTATATATCTGATTGTGGTACCTAGGTTAACTTTATTGGACTTATGAAAAAATTGGACTTACAAATGTGCTCTAGGAACAGAACTTGTTCATATGTAGAGAACTTACTCTAAGTGACTAACTGACTGATTGATTGAATGAATGAATAATGTGTAAGTTGGCTCCTCTGCCCATGGCATTTTCCAGGCAAGAATACGGGAATGGGTTGCCATTCCCTTCTCCAGGGGAGATTCCTGACCCAGGGATTGAACTCTGATCTCCCACATTGTAGGCAGATTCTTTACCACTGTGCCACCTGGGAAGCCCTGTAAGTAAGCAAGCCCATTAAAAAATAAATGCAGAAATAAATAAACGGCAGAATTAATGAGTGAGTAAATAAATAAAAGCTTAATAAAATAATCCATGAAATGAGTTAGTAAATGGATGTGCATTTATGAACAAGCAACTAAATCTATGAAAATCACATTACAGTCATTTTCCCCAATTTTGTCATGTGCTTTCTGTTCTCACCCATTTTGGCTGGAATCAACCGGCCCTGCTAAAGTGGTGTGTGTGAAAGGCATTTCTCTAAGTGCCTGTGAAAACTCTTGGCAATTCAAAGGTGACAATGCTTTAATTTCATGGTAATTCTACAGCTTTACAACTTAGTAGTTTTATTTAATGGCCCAATTTAGCAGGAGATTATGCAGTCTGCCGCTAGTCCAGAGAGACCACTTTAAAGCTTGGGCCTTCCACACAAGCAGATCTACTCCCCAGCTTTACCTAAGAGACTAGCCTTCTAGAAGCTATATGTGGTCACCATGCCTTGGGTGACAGGGTGGTGGTGGTGGTTTTGTTACTAAGTCATTTCTGACTCTCTGCGAGCTTATGGACTGTAGCCTGCCGGCTCCTCTGTCCATGGGATTTCCCAGGCAAGAACATTGGAGTGGGTAGCCATTTCCTTCCCCAGGGGATCTTCCTGACCCAGGGATCAAATCTGCTTCTCCTGCATTGGCAGGTGGATTCTCTACCACTGAGCCACTTGGGAAGCCCCTGACTGACAGCGTGATGTATTAAACAGGGAGACTGACAATTTAAAAATCTTTCGTCTTCTAAGCAGTTGGATGACAATCTCAGTTCAAAAAGTCCCCTGGAAAACACTTACTTGGTCTACAAAATTGTCCCTCTGGAATATTTAGTTCAGTTCAGTCGCTCATTCGCGTCCGACTCTTTGCGACCCCATGAATCACAGCACGCCAGGCCTCCCTGTCCATCACCAACTCCTGGAGTACACTCAAACTCATGTCCATCGAGTCGGTGATGCCATCCAGCCATCTCATTCTCTGTCGTCCCCGTCTCCTCCCACCCCCGATCCTCCCAGCATCAGACTCTTTTCCAGTGAGTTAACTCGTCTCATGAGGTGGCCAAAGTATTGCAGTTTCAGCTTTAGCATCAGTCCTTCCAATGAACACCCAGGATTGATCTCCTTTAGAATGGACTGGTTGGATCTCCTTGCAGTCCAAGGGACTCTCAAGAGTCTTCTCCAGCACCACAGTTCAAAAGCATCAATTCTTCAGCGATCAGCTTTCTTCACAGTCCAACTCTCACATCCATACATGACCACTGGAAAAACCATAGCCTTGACTAGACAGGTTGGTGCAAAAGTAATTGTGGCTGGTGCAAATTCATTGCGATTGGTGCAAAAGTAATTGAGTTTCAAAAATAATTGTGGTTGGCACAAAAGTAATAGTAGTTGCAGTTGGTGCCAAAGTAATTGAGATTTGCGCAAAAGTAATTGAAGCTAAAAAGTTATTGTGGTTGCTGCAAAATCAATTGCAGTTCATGCAAAATAGTAATTGCAGTTGGTGCAAAGTAGTAATTGCAGTTGGTGCAAAAGTCAGCCACAATTATTTTTACACCAACCACAATTACTTTTGAATCTCAATTACTTTTGCACCAACCTAATAGAAGCAAAATACAGGCATTATTCCAATTGATTAAACTGCTAGTGAGCCACAGTGCATATGTCACTCATGAGTGAGTCCCAACTGAGCAACAATAACTGGACCATCAGGAGACACAATCTGTAGCATTAGCATCCTCCCTGGATTGTGATGACCCTGCTGCCCACAGACAAGGGATACGGTTCCAAGGGAAGGGGGGAGAAGATAAAGAGAAAAACCTCAGTTTCTTAGGTGTCAGTCACTCTCCAACATTGTTTAAATGTTAATTCATTTCACTTGACTACATATCAATCATATGAAGACATCATCAAATCCTCCATTTACAGAGACTGAGATACAAAAGACAAGAAGACTTGTTTGTGGACCCAAGAGAAATAACTATAATACATAATAAACATGATAATTTGGAGGATGAATATGTACCAGAAATTGTTCTAAGAGTTTCAATTAATGCATATGAATTCATGCATCCTCACAACCATGTCCTTAAAAAAATATAATCCTTGAATTAAAAGCTTGCAATTTGCACAGGCAGGATAAAGGGGTGAGAAGGTACGGGGAGACCTGTTTTTAAAGCATCACTCTTGCTAATGTATGAATTATGAATCAGAGTGGGAAAGATTTGGGTGTTTTTGTTTCTTTTTTACCTCAAGGACTTGAGATGATATATTCTGTGGAATTCGGGGACAATATCTGAATCTTTTCTATATCTTCAGTGCCTTGTCAGTGCCTGGACAGAGGAACCAACCAATGCATATTGATTCAAATAGAAGACGATTGCCTTCCATGCTTTCCAGTCCTTTGATAAGATGTATGGCGATGTAGGCAGAGCCAAAGATTTAAATTGGCTGGTTTTAGTTGGAATCCTCTTTCTATAATTCACTAGCCTTATTAGCACATTTGTAAAGAAAAGAATATTTCAAAGTAATTCATCTTGAACTAGTCTCATGACCAACAGATATTTACACAGTTTTACAAGGTCTGTAAATAAATCACAATATTTTGGCAACAGTACTTCTGCAATGATGGCAGAAACTGGAGAACTTGAGCCCAGCCCAGCTTCTACAAACTGTAGAAGAGTTTGGCAGATAAAAGAGGATAATACTTCTTTTTTGGTGTGTGTATGTGTAAACTGGAGTTTGGGGTAGAAATCAGCCAATAGGAGATACCAAGACAGAACTTGATTACAAATGCATAAGGCACCAGCAACTGAATTCTACTTCTCTTTGGTGTAAAATACAGCTTCAAAAAATTAACAATGTACTAAGAAGTTTGGGGGAAACAAATGTGCCATAAGTGAGTGGTCCCATTGTGTGTCATGAATAACTCTTATTTCCTCTATACTGACAGACTATTGTGCAGTCCATACGTAATATTGTCGCAATGACATTGTTCTGTCTTTGGAAAGTAAAGCCAACAATTATTAGACTGAACTGAATGGACTTTTTTTTTTCCTTTCTGTCAATGACTTGGATGATAATCTATTACCTGCAATCCCACTGCACAATTATGTGCAGGGATATTAGAGAGATTTCAATTGCAGCTTCCCTACCTACTACATCATGCATGCTTTGATGAGTTTTAATGAAAACAGAGCCTGTTGCCAAAGGAGTGAGAAGCAGAGCATCATAACAGCAAGAGTGATAAGACATAGAAATTCCCAAGGTGGCTTGCAAATAAATTAGGAGCTATTTGAGAAGGAAGACAAGTTTTGCTTCCAAGATTTGACCAAAGCTTCCTTGCAAACTTCTCTTTAGTGCCTGATGGTCTCTGAACAGGTCGAGCCACGTGAAACAGGTTTTGTATCCATCAAGACAAGAAATAAATGTGTTTTTGTTAGTGGTTCTAGACAAACAACTTTGCATATCAATATGCAATTACACTGCACAGAGGAAAAACAGTGTGTGACTGGAAAACATCTTTTAACATGTTGACAAGGTGTCTTGTTTACAATTCAAAATGGCAAAATGTAAACAGTAGAGCGAGTTGAAATGTCAAGTTCTAGGAAAAATCTTGTCAGAGTGTCTCTTCCTTCTAATTCTGCTTCATTGATACGGGAAGTTTCCCCTCAGACAAGCTCCCTCCAGGCTTCTAAGGTCTCTGAAATCTGTGGCAACACAGAAGGAATAAAAGCACCATTGCTGGCAAGAGGAAATAGTTACTTTTTACCACTCAGTTGGGGACTTCCCTTGTGACTCAGTTGGTAAAAAACTGGCCTGCAATGTGGGAGACCTGTGTTTGATCCCTGGGTTGGGAAGATCCCCTGAAGAAGGGAAAGGCTACCCACTCCAGTATTCTGGCCTAGAGAATTCCATGGATAGTCCATGGGGTCACAAAGAGTCGGACGCGACTGAGCGACTTTCATTTTCACCACTCAGATGGCCATATAGGTTCTATCTATACTACTAGGAGAGCAGTAAGAGTGAAAGAGGACATGGTTAATATTACATCATGATATCTGTCTACTCTGTTTCATGATCATCTACATTTTGGGACAAGGAACTTACCATATATAACATATTCCTCAGATTAATCTCAAAAGGCAGACAATTTTATCATCTTCATGTCCCTGATAAGAAAACCAAGATCCAGAAATGTTGAATGACTTGTCCAAGGTCACACAACTAGAACGTGCCAGCTCTAAGATAAGAACACCAATGTGATTCCAAAACCTGTGTTCTTTCCACTAGTGACACTTATGTTGGGAAAAGAGGCTTTGGGGAGACAGGAGAGCAATGATGGATCTTGGAACAATGAGGAGCAGCAGGACACTTTTCTCTCTTGGACTTGTAGGAAAGGTTACAAATAGCAAGAGTGACTCAAAATCAGTTCAGAATACAGTAAGCCCCCTACATACAAACCCTCAAGTTTCAGACTTCCAAAAATGCAAAAGTGTGTTCCATCAACATCAGGTATGAGTGAAATTTCAGCTTGCCCTCTGTCTCCTATTGCTGACGATCCTTCACTGTACCTCCTCCAGTCAGTAACTCTTCCTGCCTGCTCACTCAATGCCAATCCCTGTATACGAGCTGTTTTACTTTACCACTATACTTTTCAAGGTACTGTTCAGTTCAGTTCAGTTCAATCGCTCAGTCGTATCCGACTCTTTGCGACCCCATGAATCACAGCACGCCAGGCCTCCCTGACCATCACCAGCTCCTGGAGTTCACACAAACTCACCTCCATCAAGTTGGTGATGCCATCCAGCCATCTCGTTCTCTGTCGTCCCCTTCTCCTCCCACCCCCAATCCCTCCTAGCATCAGACTCTTTTCCAGTGAGTCAACTCATCGCATGAGGTGGCCAAAGTATTGGAGTTTCAACTTTAGCATCAGTCCTTCCAATGAACACCCAGGATTGATCTCCTTTAGAATGGACTGGTTGGATCTCCTTGCAGTCCAAGGGACTCTCAAGATTCTTCTCCAGCACCACAGTTCAAAAGCATCAATTCTTCGGCGATCAGCCTTCTTCACAATCCAACTCTCACATCAACATGACCCCTGGAAAAACCATAGCCTTGATTAGACGGACCTTTGTTAGCAAAGTAATGTCTCTGCTTTTTAATATGCTATCTAGGTTTGTCATAACTTTCCTTCCAAGGCGTAAGCGTCTCTTAATTTCATGGCTGCAATCAGCATCCGCAGTGATTTTGGAGCCCAAAAAAACAAAGTCTGACACTGTTTCCACTGTGTCTCCATCTATTTCCCATGAAGTGATGGGACCAGAAGCCACGATCTTAGTTTTCTGAATGTTGAGCTTCAAGTCAACTTTTTCCCTCTCCTTCTTTCACTTTCATCAAGAGACTTTTTAGTTCCTGTTCACTTTCTGCCATAAGGGAGGTGTCATCTGCATATCTGAGGTTATTGATATTTCTCCCAGCAATCTTGATTCCAGTTTGTGCTTCTTCCAGCCCAGCAGTCCTCATGATGTACATTTTTTTTCTCCATCGCTCAGTCGTGTCCGACTCTTTGCAATCCCATGGAATGTAGCCCACCAGGCTCCTCCGTCCATGGGATTCTCCAGGCAAGAACACTGGAGTGGGTTGCCGTTTCCTTCTTCACATGATGTACTTTGCATATAAGTTAAATATGCAGGGTGACAAAATACAAACTTGATGTACTCCTTTTCCTATTTGGAATCAGTCTGTTGTTGCATGTCCAGTTGTAACTGTTGCTTCCTGACCTGTATATAGGTTTCTCAAGAGGCAGCTCAGGTGGTCTGGTATTCCCATCTCTTTCAGAATTTTCCAGAGTTTATTGTGATCCACACAGTCAAAGGCTTTGGCATAGTCAAAGAAGTAGAAATAGATGGTTTTCTGGAACTCTCTTGCTTTCTCCATGATCCAGCGGATGTTGGCAATTTGATCTCTGGTGCCTCTGCCTTTTCTAAAACCTGCTTGAACATCTGGAAGTTCAATGGTTCACGTATTGCTGAAGCCTGGCTTGGAGAATTTTGAGCATGACTTTCCTAGCGTGTGAGATGAGTGCAATTGTGCGGTAGTTTGAGCATTCTTTGGCATTGCCTTTCTTTGTGACTGGAATGAAAACTGACCTTTTCCAGTCCTGTGGCCACTGCCGAGTTTCCCAAATTTGCTGGCATATTGAGTGAAGCACTTTCACAGCATCATCTTTCAGAATTTGAAATAGCTCAACTGGAATTCCATCACCTCCACTAGCTTTGTTCGTAGTGATGCTTTCTAAGGCCCACTTGACTTCACATTCCAAGATGTCTGGCTCTAGGTGACTGATCATACCATCGTGATTTTCTTGGTCATGAAGATCTTTTTTGTACAGGTCTTCTGTGTATTCTCGCGACCTCCTCTTAACATCTTCTGCTTCTGTTAGGTCCATACCATTTCTGTCCTTTATCGAGCCCATCTTTGCATGAAATGATCCCTTAGTATCTCTAATTTTCTTGAAGAGATCTCTAGTCTTTCCTATTTTGTTGTTTTCCTCTATTTCTTTGCATTTATAACTGAGGAAGACTTTCTTATATCTCCTTGCTATTCTTTGGAACTCTGCATTCAGATGCTTATATCTTCCTTTTCTCCTTTGTTTTTTGCTTCTCTGCTTTTCACAGCTATTTGTAAGGCCTCCCCAAGTAGCCATTTTGCTTTTTTGTATTTCTTTTCCATGGGTATGGTCTTGATCCCTGTCTCCTGTACAATGTCAGGGACCTCCGTCTATAGTTCATCAGGCACATCCACTGGAGAAGGGAATGGCAAACCACTTCAGTATACTTGCCTTGAGAACCCCATGAACAGTATGAAAAGGCAAAATGATAGGATATTGAATGAGGAACTCCCCAGGTCGGTAGGTGCCCAATATACTACTGGAGATCAGTGGAGAAATAAATCCCAAAAGAATGAATGGATGGAGCCATAGCCAAAACAATTCCCAATTGTGGATGTGACTGATGATAGAAGCAAGGTCCAATGCTACAAAGAGCAATATTGCATAGGAACCTGGAATGTTATGTCCATTAATCAAGGCAAATTGGAAGTGGTCAAACAGGAAATGGCAAGAGTGAACTAGACCTTCTAGGAACAGTGAACTAAAATGGACTGGAATGGGTGAATTTAACTCAGATGACCATTATATCTACTACTGTGGGCAGGAATCCCTCAGAAGAAATGGAGTCACCATCATGGTCAACAAAAGAGTCCAAAATGCAATACTTGGATGCAATCTCAAAAACGACAGAATGATCTCTGTTCTTTTTCTAGGCAAACCATTCAATATTACAGTAATCCAGGCCTATGTCCAACCAGTTATGCTGAAGAAGCCAAAGTTGAACGGTTCTATGAAGACCTACAAGACCTTTTAGAACTAACACCCAAAAAAGATGTCCTTTTCATTATAGGGGACTGGAATGCAAAAGTAGGAAGTCAAGAAACACCTGGAGTAACAGGCAAATTTGGCCTTGGAGCATGGAACGAACCAGATCAAAGGCTAATAGAGTTTTGCAAGAGAACGCACTGGTCATAGCAAACACCCTCTTCCAACAACACAAGAGAAGACTCTACACATGGACATCACCAGATGGTCAACACCGAAATCAAATTGATTATATTCTTTGCAGCCAAAGATGGAGAAGCTCTATACAGTTATCAAAAACAAAACCAGGAGCTGACTGTGGCTCAGATCATGAACTCCCTAATGCCAAATTCAGACTGAAATTGAAGAAAGTAGGCAAAACTACTAGACCATTCAGACATGACCTTAATCAAATCCATTATGATTATACAGCGGAACTGAGAAATAGACTTAAGGGACTAGATCTGATAGATAGAGTGCCTGATGAACTATGGACGGAGGTTCATGACATTGTACAGGTACACTTTACTATATTTTAAATGGATGACTACTGTGTAGTACAGGGAACTCTGCTCAGTGTTATGTGGCAGCCCGGATGGGAAGAGAGTTTGGGGAAGAATGGATATATGTGTATGTGTGGCTGTGTCCCTTTGCTGTCCATCTGAAACTATTACAATGTTGTTAATCAGCTATACTCAAATGCAAAATGAAAAGTTAAAACTAAGAAAAGTGTTCTTCTTTCCTTTTGAACAGGTAAATTGTCATGCTCAAGAATTATCTGTGATAAAAAATTGAGTTTGGAATTAGCATACACACACTGCTGTATATAAAATAGATAACAAGGTTCTACTGTATATTCTGTAATAACCTATATGGGAAAAGAATCTGAAAAAGAATGGGTATATGTATATGCATAACTTACTCACTTTGCTGTATACCTGAAACTAACACAACACTATAAATCAACTATACTCCAATAAAAAATGAAAATTAAATTGAAGAAAAATCCTTCTTTCCCCTAAAATTAAGATAGCAGATTTCCTTGCTGACAAACTATAGTTCAGATGATGGATTTTCAAAAACTTCTGCTTTGTTCCTATTCAAGTGAGTTTGAACTTTTAATTTTTTAGTCATTCATTTTGTGTATTTTCCAAATGTTCTAAACTAGAAACTCACCTTGGTGAGCTTGGGCCCAACAAATATGCAGGGTCAAGGTCCCCTGGAACCTTGTTCTGATATTCAGTTTCTCTTCCTGGAAATGCCATCCTTTGGGTCTTTTTTTGGTCACTTCCTACTTTCCATCCCGATCTTAGAGACATTACCTGTCTGCCTGATAGCTCTTCCAGAAGAGGCTGGGCTAGGTGCCCCTATTGTATACTCTCAGCACACAGTGTGCAGGTACACCCTTGACAAGACGTTTCCATTACCACTGTGTCTTTTGCATGATTATCCTGTAAAGGAAACTGAAATGATGCTGTTACGTGCTGAATTGTGTCCCCAAAAATGATCTCTTGAATATCTAATCCTCTGTACCTCTGAAAATGCAAAGCTTTAATGAGAAATAGATTCTTCACAAGGGTAATCAAATTAAGATAATATCATACTCCGTTAGGTTGGACCCTAATCCAACATGACTGGTGTCCCTATAAGAAGAGAAGAAACAGATGCACAGATGAATAAAAGGAAATGGTCAAATGTGATGTGGTGGTCACATGGAACCAGGGAGACAGTCTTCACGAGGCAGAGACAGGGGCTGCTGCTAGGAGCCCAGAAGTGCCCACGGGTCAGGCAAACTGCCAGATGCTGAGAAGAGGCGAGGAAGGACTGAGTCTCCCCAAAGGCATAAGAAGGGATGGGCTCTGCTAGCACCTAGGTTTTGTTCTTCTACCCTTGAGAACTGTGAGACAACATACTCCTGGGGTTGTTATAGCCATCAGTCTGTGAAATGTTGTTAGAGCAGCACAGAGACACTGAGGCAGATACACTGTGCATCCTTTGCAGTTTGCACATGCAGTGCCTGAAATGTACAAATTTAAATTGAGCTAAAATGAATTGTACATCATTTACAGATAAGCTAAAAGCAGGGCAAACATGTATTCCTGAAGAAACATACTCTGTCTTTCTGATCTATAACTTCACTCAGTCCTCCATCTAAACACTGGGACTTCCATCTCTCCCACCCCCTAGTCCTGTGGTGAAAATTAAAAGTGAAAGTGAAGTCCTGTCTGACTCTTTTCGACCACATGGACTATAGCCTACTAGGCTCCTCCATCCACGGGATTTTCCAGGCAAGAGTACTGGAGTGGGTTGCCATTTCCTTCTCCAAGGGATCTTCCCAACCCAGGGATTGAACCTGGATCTCCCGCATTGTAGGCAGACACTTTACCGTCTGAGCCACACAGGGAAGCCCAGTCCTGTGGTTAAGAGACTTAGAATGTAGCCCTGTCAAAATCTGTAGAAGCCTACGTTCAGTCCACCCTACAGATCAGCCTAATCACACCCTTAGTTTCTCCTATAATTTTCCCTACCATCCCAGGCAGAGATCACACTGCTTCCACCAAAAGGGGTACTTGGGGACCTCATCTCCACAAGATTACCCTGTGGTAGGTGAGATGCTGTTAAGTCACTTCAGTCAGGCCTGACTCTTTGCACACCTATGGACCACAGCCCACCAGGCTCCTCTGTCCATGGAATTCTCCAGGCAAGAATAATGAAGTAGGTTGCTATGCCCTCCTCCAGGGGATCTTCCCAACCCAGAGACTGAACCCATGTCTCTTAAGTCTCCTCATTGCAGGTTCTTTACCACTACAGACTTAAATTTCCCAGGAGGGGTAAAGTGCCACCTCATCTGTACAAATGGATAGCATACACTATAAAGAGACACATTGTAGCTGGGATTCAGATTTATGGTTTTCCATAGATAAAACCTGTTCATCACACTCAAGACATCCATTTATAAGCGACTTTACTTTCACTTTTCACTTTCCACTTTCACACATTGGAGAAGGAAATGGCAACCCACTCCAGTGTTCTTGCCTGGAGAATCCCAGGGACAGGGGAGCCTGGTGGGCTTCCGTCTATAGGGTCACACAGAGTCGGACACGACTGAAGTGACTTAGCAGCAGCAGCAGCAGACTTAGGAGAAACTTTTATTTTTCCCTTTCTTTTGAACCTTCAAATGATCTCTCTGAGCCACCAGGGAACCCCCTACCCACCCACCCAATGATCTCTCAGGGAGTTCTAAATGAGGAAGACCTGTGGGACCACTTGGCTCCAGATCCTTATTTTGGAAATGCACAGTCAGGCCAAAGCACTCAGCCAACTGGCACAAGGAAGAGAAGAGAGAGAACCCAGGTTCCCTGCCTCCCAGCATTGTTTATACTCTCTGTGTTATGACCTCAGGAATGCCTCTGAAAAGTGTGGAAACCAGTAGCTTTGTGCTTTTAAAAACCGTAGTGAACATGTGTTCCCTACCCTGTTCACTCGGGACGTGTACACCCATGGTTGATTCATGACAATGTATGGCAAAAACCACTACAATACTGTAATTAGCCTCCAACTAAAATAAATCAATTAATTTAAAAAAAACGGAGTGAAACACAGAGCACGTCTTCTCTGACCATTTCCACCTTCCCTCTCCTCCACCCCTCACTCCCTCCCTCCCTTGTGCATCCCTCTCTTCCTTGAAGCACTTTGTCACACTTATCCTGTGTCATAAGTCAGTCTCATTTAAGAGCACAACATTCATAAACAAAAAAAAAAATGTACTTGATTACCATTATAGCATGCATTAAAAGATTTTTTCAGTTATATATGAGAATTACATAATTCAGCATACATGGAAGTTGGCTTTTATTTCTACAAGTATCCTTAGGAAAACAAAAACCAAACCAAACACCTATATATTTGCAATTGATGTGACCAAAAAGCACATTTCAAAGAATTCTTCAATCATGCACAAAACAGCCTATCAATTTTGGGACATAACATAACTCAGAAGCCTTGATGCCTTTAGCGTCACATCAGCAAAACAGCAAACTTTAATATAAGTAAACATTCATCTTTAGCCACCCATGAACAAATATCAAACATAAATCCTGACAGAAGTCTATCCAAAGAGGGGCAGAGCATTTCATGTAAATGAGACACATGAATCAGTCATATATGGTGTCTTATTATATTTATATTATTTGGGGGAGTTAAATTTGTCAAGCTATATTCAACGTTTATACATACTTTAATAAAAATAGGATTAGTCTGTGCTTGTCTATTAAATTCATAATAGAATATATATATATATCTAAAAACATAAACATGCATAGAAAAACACACATATACATTTATAGCAAAAAAGTTCCAAGGAAAATCTAATAATATCAATAGCAATCTCTGGATTGTGGTTTATACATGACCTTATATTTCTTCACACTTTTTTTTCCCTTAAATTTTCTGTAATTAGCATTGGCCACCTCATGCAACAAGTTGACTCACTGGAAAAGACTCTGATGCTAGGAAAGGTTGGGGGCGGGAGGAGAAGGGGACGACAGAGAATGAGATGGCTGGATGGCATCACCGACTCTGTGGACATGAGTTTGAGTGAACTCCGGGAGTTGATGATGGACAGGGAGGCCTGGCGTGCTGTGATTCATGTGGTCGCAAAGAGTCAGACACGACTGAGTGACTGAACTGAACTGAACTTTTATTACAAAAATAAAAACAGGGTTTCAAGCAAAACAAAAGCAATACAAAGTATCCAATTAATGTTTCAGTAATATAGATTATTGGTGCACCAGAAGGTTTTGCTTGCTTCCTGAGTCTTGACTATTAGTTTCAGGATTTATTGTCTAGCAGGTCATGAAATTCTCACATGCTCTTTCCTTCTATGCAATATATAGAGAGTTAAAAGTATCTACCCCAGATTTTTGTTGCAAAGAATTAAAGACATGATAACTGCAAACTCTCAGTTCAGCTCCCAAAGATGGCAGGAACTGAGTAATTCATGCCGTGACCAAAAATCTTATTATATGTCACACCCATCATTCATCAGACACTGATCTCTTTTGCCTCATTCTGTAACCAAATCACTTCCTCCATTTTTTCAAATTGTGGACTGGGGACAAATTACATCAGAATCACTTGAAAAGCTCAGTAAAATGCATTTACTGAATTTAGAATTTCTGACTCTGGGAAGTCTATTTTTAACATTATTCCCCAGAGATTCATATGTTAATTAAATTTGGAAAATAACCAAGATCTACTGAGAAGTCTACTTCTTGACCAGGTTGTTGAACATTACAGGCTGGCATAACCATGAAAAGAAAACAGTAACACAGTTTCTAATTATGTTATAGGGCTATTGAGAAGCAGCTAGCATACATTTTGGAGAAATGAAGTATTATGGAAATGGAATGAAATGACACACAATTCCATGTAACTAGCATTTTCTGCAGAAAAAGTGTGGTCCTTTGTATTCAGATGGGTAAATTATTGCTAAATGCCCTTCATCACTGTTTTGGCAATGGTTTGTTTACATTTCTACCTGTAATATTGCATGCTATTTTTCCTGATTTTATTGCCTATGAATGACAATGACTATGTCTTATTTCTCTGAATATCCTGGGTCCCCAGGACAGTGTTTGGCTATGGAAAGAGCTCAACAGATGTGATGCGGTCACCCAGTTGCAATAGAGCCTGGGGCCTAAGGACTCAAAGAGGCTTGATAGATAGACTCCTACTTTTCAGCTTCATTATATGATTCTGCTGGCATCTTCAAAGGCCAGTGCTCAAAACAAACAAACCAAAAATGTGTATGTGGTGATTAACAATATTCACAACAGAGTACTCATATTGCTATATTTTTAAATAACTATTACATCAGGTTGTGATGTGGAACTGTTTTTGTTTAAAGAATAAATTAGCAATCACATGCTGTTTCCATATAGTAATTGGCTCTTAATATGTCCTTAGACTATTTTTAGAAAGCAGTTACAAGATGTTATGAGATTACCAGGGAAAACAGAATTATCCTAGGTTTTGATTAGGCATCTGCAGGATAACTGGTCAGTTGCACTAATACAGATAATTTTGTTTAATCTCCCCAACTCTGAGAGGTAGAAACTACTATTTTCTCTTCACTGATGTAGCTCAGGGAGAAACTCAGAGTCACACAGTCCTCAGGGAAAGACCTGAATCCAGCTTTCCCACTTCCTGAGTCAGGGTTTCCTACTGATTTTGGTTTTTGTCTTTCTTGTTTATTGGGTTATTTTCCTTTCCTTTTTGTTTTGACTTTTAAGAGAGAAATGACCTTGGTCAGCTCTGCAAAATATGCTTGGTAATTAATCCTTGGTTCAGTGGAACCTTGTCAAGACCATTATCACATTCTCTTCTCTCATGAAAATAAAATAGCTGCTAACTCCTATTATTGACCTAAATACAATCTCCCCTCTGAAGTTGGCCTTTAATTTTTTATTTATACAAGTGTTCCCTTCCAGTGGGTTTTCCTTTTTTTTTTTTTTTTTTTTTGCTGTGTACCATCACATAGCGACATGAAGCATGAGTGGGAATTTTACACCCTTACCTGTGATGTTGCAGTACACTTGGAAAGGTCCCAGGGGCCCGCTGCCATCTGAGTCGATGTAGAAGAAACCAGCTGTGTTGCCTTGGTGCCTGTACACCTCGCAGGATTGCTCATAGAGGGCTGGAAAGACATAAAGGCAGCAGAGAGGAAACTTTGCTTGGCTCTGCATGTCACTTTGGAGAATCAGTAACTCTTACTTATTGTATTGACCTCCAATTGTGATTTTTTTCCCTTTTCCTATAATCTTATTTCCCTCTAAGCCTTCACAAACCAGTACCCCAATGTTTGATGGAACTGTCTCCTGCATTCATTCTATTACCCATTCTTCTCAACAGCTCCTAGGATACAGTCTCTAAAAAATCTCCCCTTTCCTATTATACAGCCCTTCCCTATGCTGATGTACTTGTCCTTCACCTACACTCACACAGGTGAAGCTAGGGCATCATACACTATTCTGTCTCCTGCAATGGTTACAGAATCTAAACACAGTTTGTGGCTGTGTTTCATCATCAAATGCTGTCACATTCACAATGGAAGACAAAAAATTAAAAATGTACAAATAATAGATTCTAGAGAGGTTGTGGATAAAAAGGAGTTCTATGACACTGTTGATGGGAATATAAAAGACTTCCCTGGTGGCTCCTGGAGTCTCCTTCCAGCCTGCAATGCAGGAGACTCAGGGTCTATCCCCAGGATGGGAAGATCCCCTGGAGAAGGGAATGGCTACCCACCCCAATATTCTTGCCTAGAGCATCCTACGGACAGAGGAGCGTGGTGGGTTATAGTCCATAGGATCACAAAGAGTCAGAGAAGACTGAGGAACTAAAACTTTCACTTTCTTGAAAGAGAACAGCATGGAGGTTCCATAGAAAACTAAATATATGCTCTAAAAATAGAGCTACCATAAGATCCAGAAATCCACTAATAAAGTAAAATAACATTATCTTATCTCTGTATACCCAGAGCTCAGAACAATAACTATCACCCAATAGGTGCCTGTAGGGAAAGAGGAAATTAGCCAAGATGGCACGGCCAGGCTCTGTTGCCCCATGGCTTCTCGCCCTTGCCCCACATTTTGTAAATAATGATTATGTAAAAGCTGAGATCACTTACAGCACTACACATGCGCATCAGGAGGTACTCACTTGGTCATGGGTGGCTGTATATGCTAAGCCTGTATGAGCTTCACCATAAAAGCTCTGAACTCTGCCACATTGAGACTACGTTGGAGTGACACAATGGTTATAAGAAGTTATGCTATGGTTCCATTATAGCTACATTATGGTTAGGTTATGGCTGCTGCTACAGGTGCTGTGTCATCTAGGAGAGAGGCTGTGTTATGACTGCCATGCCAGCCAAGAGAGAATAAATGTGTCTACAGTTCCTGACTCCTGGAGTCTCCTTCCAGCCTCTTAGCTCACACCTTGCCTATCCTGGACTCAACGAACAGTGCTAACAGTATGAACAGCAAGACAATTGGCATCACAAACAGGATCATCAAAGATACAGTGCCCAATAAAGTTTTATTCAGTTTGACTTAAGAAGCATTTACTGAGTCCTTCATATATGTCAACACAGTGGCAGCCACTGAGTAACAGACCAAGGATAAGGCAAAGTGTCTGTGCCTTGGGAGGTTACAACCTGGTTACAGCCACAAAGACCCTTATGTGCTCAGAGAGAGGCAGACATGGCTGTCCTGAGATGGGACACTTTGAGCAATCTGCAGGTAAAAGAAATTTATAAATATCACTACACCAACAAGAATGAAACTGGTAGGGTGGAAAGCAGGCACCTGCTGTCTCATGCATGAGGAAATAGAATGTCACTGGATGCTTGAAACAAAATAACATAGCTCAGAGCAGTAGGAACGCATCCAATTATGTCATCCTCCATGCTTAAAACACTTCAGTGACTCCTAACAACTTTAAAGGTAGAGCAACAACTTCTCACCTTACACAACGTGCCCCTGTGACTAATGCCCCATCCCAGGAACACGAAGCTGCAGTTTGTCACGATCAAGTGTGAGGGCTGCCTCTAATAATTCATTACCAATAAAGTTCTAAAGCTTCAGAGGCTTTGACTTTGTATAAATTAGAGTGATTTCAAGGTGATCCTTGCTCTCATGTAATTCTCCCTTGCAGTCACGTACTGTTTCTAAAGCTGGGGGACGATGGGAAGATGAAAGCTTGCACCCTACATACTAAGCATGACATATAGTTTATTTCTATTGGCTTAAACTGATAACACACCAGGGTGTGTGTCACACATATGAAAATATGCACAGTAACCTCTAAAATAACTCACTTAATCAGCACTTCTTGAAATCCATACCCTCCCCACGAGTATAGGCTGGAATTACCAATTTGCTTCTAACCAAATATGATGTCATTTTCAAGACCAGATTGTAAGAAGACAAGTAGTTTCCATCTTGGGTGTTTCTGGAGTACAAGCTTTCAGAGATGCCAACTGCTAGGTCCTGAAGAAGCCCTTTGAAGGGATCCACAGGATGAGTCTGGGAGCTTCTGAGGCATGCTGTATACGTGAGATCCAAAGATCTCTGAGTTAAACACCGGTGTGACAACAGTCCCTTAAGACTGAACCAGGACTACTCAGCTAAGTAGCTCAAGGACCCAGAGAAAATATGAAGTGATAATGTCCATTGACTCCAGTTTTGCTACAATTCATTGTGCAACAATAGATAGCTAACAAACCCTCAATGCATTAATTAATGTGGTTATAGGGATAAAATGAGTTCATGTCATATAACTGTACTAAGGATTCAGAGTAATCCACATACAACGCTTAGCATAGTACATGGCACATAGGAAGAACTTGATAAATATAAACTATCATTATTATCATTATTAAGTTATTTCATGCTATGTTTCCTCTTCTTTTGTTGGTCAATTTTCTGCTTACTTGATTTTTTTCCCACTTTTTGTCATGAATCAATTAGGGCCTATCAAGAAAAACCAATAGGCCCTACCTCCCTTCTGTGCATAGGCTATGCCAATTATTTCTTAGTTTATTATTTGGTTATTAAATACTTTATCTCTCAATTGCATGTCCATATTACTACTTATAATATATTTATAGGTTATCTATTTGCTTATCAATGGGAAAGATGAGATTTTGTCTTTTTCATCACCTCTTTCCATAGGCAAAGAATTTCCTGTTTCCCTATACTTCCAATATAGGAGGATTGCAATTTTAGTTAGATCAATCATCATTGTTTATGGTAAAACAACAATATACATGATATCCACAAATAGCAAGCATAATAGTGTGGTTGTTTCCTTTCCTGACCAAAATTTGCCTTTTCTTGAAATTAATAATTGTCTCATTATCTCTGTCATAGGCCTTATTTTTAGCTATACATATAACACAAATTTAACTCCAGACTTACTAACAACTCTCCAAAATACTTTCCAAAATATTCAGGTAATTACTACTTTAAATGGATACCTTGGAGAAAGAAAAGGGGAGAGTAGACAGCCAAAAAGCTAGGCCTTTCTGAATACATCATATTTTAAAACTTGAAACAATATATTTTAAATAACTAAAAAACAAAATTAAACATTTTATTAGAAAATTTGCAATTCCTAAATATTGAAAGGAAATAAAAATAATTTATAAATTATTTCAAGTGATATTTAGATTCAGTGTTTTATTTTTTACTTTCTATGACCCAAAAAAGTCAAATACGCACTAAGGGCACAGGGAGTAAAAACAAAATAAACTTGATATCACAATCTGTTTCAATAATAATCAGTATTTGGTAATCTTGTCTTGTCTCTAGCACCTGTATTATCATTTACCCATTGCTAGATAACAAACCACTACAAAATTGTCTTAAGACAATAATCATTTCATGATTCTGTCCTTGATAATCGAGGCTGGGGAGTACTTGGCCAAGCTTGGATGGTCTTTATAGGGCTGCCCAATTATCTGAAGTCAGTGCAGAGTCAGAGGAACTTGTTGATCACAAGCTGGTATACTCTCCCCTTAACATCTCTTCAAAGTCAGCAGGCACATTTCTGTAGTAAAGACTCCAAAAACAACAAGAGAGCAAGTGTTTATCAGGCCCCTGATTGAATGATGTTTGCCAATACCCCTTTGACCAAAGCAAGTCACTTAGCCAATATAATCCAAACAAAGGATCCAGGACCTGAAAAGAAATGGAGCTACAGGACAGACATGCACTGTGTCACTGACCTCATAGAGCAGGTCACACTGCAGTGTGATATGAATGTAAAAGAAACATCTTACTAATAAGGCACCAAGGTTGAGGGTTCATTTCCAACCTTAGTTACCCTACAATTCCTAATGCACAGTCTCCTTAAACTTTGGTTCAGTTACTGGGAGGTCTGGTAACAAACATTTCTATTCACAGATACTGTAAATGAGTTCAAAAACATAAGGTGAAAGACATACCAGCTAGTAAGCAGTTGTTATATCATTCCTTAATTTATTAGTGGGAACACTTGACACAAATAAATTATTAGCCATCAACTAGTTGGTTTCTCTAAACTATAAGATTGCATGGGAAAAACAAGATAAATACTTTATGTTATCCCTTTAATTCATCAGTTTCAAAATACTGAAGTGCTTCCTAGTATCCTCCAAAAATGACCAGTTAGAATATTTTTAGTTTTATTATGAACTCATGGATTTAAACATGTTTGAAGTTAAAACAATAATATAACTACAAGTAAACAGTAGAGTTTTTCTAATGGTTCTGACCATAAAGAATCTGCATGCAATTCAAGAGACCTGGGTTCAATCCCTGGGTTGAGAAGATCCCCTGGAGAAAGGAATGGCTACCCACTCCAACATTCTTGCCTGGGGAATTCCAAGGACAGAAGAGCCTGGTGGACTACAGTCCATGGTGTTGCAAAGGGTCTGACATGACTGAGTGACTAACAATTTCACTATCAAACAGAGGGTATAACTATCATAAAAGACTAAACATAATAAAAATCTTAAAATATATTGACTAGCCTTATCATTGATTAATACTGCTAAGGATTTATTAAACTGTTATGTATATCAAGAAAAAGCTAATAACTAATTATGCTACTGACAACAGACTAAATCTTTTAATGTAAAAGAAGAAATATAAAATGCAAAAAATACATAAAATTCTGCAGTGGCAATTTGAGTTGGTAATATCACTATAAACTCATAATTTTTAACAATATATTGAAAATATAAGTGAAACTACTAGAAACAATCTAGTGACTATGGTCTCTAAGTACAGTTTTTCACTAAAAGGAAGAAGGGTTTTATAGAGTCCTTGTTTGTATCAGGATGAAATTAGAATGCCTTGCATTTCCTGAAAATAAGCAAGAAAGCTATTAAAAGTTGGAGTTATGTCAAATATGGCATAGGAAACAATGTGATGAAATAATTTGAGAATGAAAAAGAATAATCACTTTGCATATATTTAAATATACAAAATCTATTAGCTCACTGTTTATCTACCATCTATCTACCGATACTTATATCCATTAGTTACTCTCTGCTGCTGCTGCTGCTGCTGCTGCTAAGTCACTTCAGTCGTGTCCGACTCTGTGTGACCCCATAGACTGCAGCCCATCAGGCTCCCTCGTCCCTGGGATTCTCCAGGCAAGAACACTGGAGTGGGTTTCCATTTCCTTCTCCAATGTGTGAAAGTGAAAAGGGAAAGTGAAGTCGCTCAGTCATGTCTGACTCGTAGCGACCCCATGGACTGCAGCCTACCAGGCTCCTCCATCCATGGGATTTTCTAGGCAAGAGTACTGGAGTGGCTTGCCATTGCCTTCTCCGAGTTACTCTCTAGGGGTTGCTAAAGAATAAAATCATATTCTGAAAACTGAAAAGAATATAGATCATATCCTGTCTTTCCTGTATGTACTGTATTTGATGGTCATCTAACAGTACATGAAAAATGTCATTAGTGAATAATCAAATCCAGAAAGTAAAAAAGCAATAATAGAATTTGAAAACCATCCTTTATAATAACCAATGAAATAAAGAATTAGAAAATGATCATCAAGAATTGCTAAATTATTAGATGAAAAGTTAATGGGATCTTTTCATCAGATGGTTTAAATTAATAATGCCCAAACTTATTGCTGATCAACCTCAACATCCCCAAAGTGATTATTAAGATACCTGTGAAGGTGAGGCAATAAGAAATACACAGGTGGAAATTCAGAAAACAGGGGATATATGTATACATAGGTGATGGACTTTGCTGTACAGCAGAAAGTAACAAAACAGAGTAAAGCAGCAATGCTCCAGTTACAAAAATTGCACAGCACTACCTAAGATAGCAAGAATCAAGACTGCCAGGAGAAACATTAACAAGCTCAGATAGTGAATGATACCACTCTAATAGCAGAAAGTAAAGAGAAACTAAACAGTCTCTCACTGACGGTGAAGGAGGTGAGTGAAAAAGCTGGCTTAGAACTCAATATCAAAAAACCTAAGACCATGGCATCTGGTCCCATCACTTCATGGCAAATAGAAGGGCAAAAGTTAGAACTAGTGACAGATTTCCTTTTCTTGGGCTCTAAGATCACTGCAAATTTCCTGGTGACTGCAGCCATGAAATTAGATGATTGATTCTTGGCAAGAAAGCTATGACAAACCTAGACAGTGTGTTAAAGAGCAAAAACATCACTTTGCTGACAAAGGTCCCTATAGTCAAATCTATGGTCTTTCCAGTAGTCATCTACATATGTGAGAGTTGGACTGCAAAGAAGGCTGAGCACCAAAGAATTGATGCTTTCAAATTGTGGTGCTGGAGAAGACTCTTGAGAGTCCCTTGGACTACAAGGAGATCAAACCAGCCAATCTTAAAGGAAATAAACCCTGAATTCTCTTTAAAAGGACTGATGCTGAAGCTGAAGCTCCAATACTTTGGCAACCAGATGGAAAGAGCAGACTCATTGGAAAAGACGCTGATGCTGGGAAAGACCGAAGGCAGAATGAGAAGAGAGTGACAGAGGATGAGATGGTTGGATGGCATCACAGTTTCAATGGCAATGAACTTGGGCAAACTCTGGGATATTGTGAGGGACAGGTAGGCTGGCATGTTGCAGTCCAGGGGGTCACAAAGAGTCAGACAGGAGACCTGGCAACTGAACAACAACTTCAGATACATTCTTGCCCAAAATCTGAAGCTAAATCTAATCAAGTCCTGATATTTAAACACTGACTTACAGTAGAAAGAAAAAAAGTGAGGTTACTCAGTCATGTCTGACTCTTTGCAACCCCGTGAACTGTTGCCTACCAGGCTCTTCCATCCATGGGATTTCCCAGGCAAGAATACTGCAGTGGGTTACCATTTCCTTCTCCAGGGGATCTTTCCAACCCAGGGATCAAACCCGGATCCCTCACACTGTAGGCAAACACTTTACCATCTGAGCCACCAGAGAATTTACAGTAAGAGAAAAAGAAATCTATAGTAAGACATAAAGGTCCTATTGTATCCAAAAGGATACAGACAGCTAAATCCAGAATCTAGGAAAATACGACTCATTTTCTTCAACAAATAAATGGCAAAGAAGAATAGGGATGCAGGAGACACATCAGTCCAACACTATCTGCAGACATCATTAGGATCTTGATTCCAACAAACAAAGAAAAAAATTAAGAGAACTAGAAATATTTAAATTGGATTTGCTATCTTGAACTATTTTTTTGATGTAGAAGCATGTTTATGTTTTAAATTTTAATTGGAGGATAACTACTTTACAATGTTACACTGATCTCTGCTGTACAACTACATAAATCAGCTATATGTATACATATATCCCCTCTCTCCTGAACTACCCTCCCACAAACCCCCATTCCGCCCCTCACAGTTGTCACAGAGGGCAGAGTTGAGCTCCCTGTGCTATACAGCAGTCTTCTACCAGCTATCATAGCCAACCAAAATTTAAAACACTTCTTGTTATATAGAAGTGTTTTTTTAATTTCATGGCTACAGTCACCATCTGCAGTGATTTTGGAGCCACAAAAATAAACTCTGTCACTGTTTCCATTGTTTCCCTATCTAACTGCCATGAAGTGATTGGACTGGATGCCATGATCTTTGTTTTTTGAACGTTGAGTTTTAAGCCAGTTTTTTCACTCTCCTCTTTCACTTTCTTCAAGAAGCTCTTTATTTCTTCTTTGCTTTCTTCCATAAGGGTCATATGTCATCTGCATATCTGAGCTTACTGATATTTCTCCCAGCAATCTTGATTCCAGTTTGTGTTTCAGCCAGTCTGGCATTTCACAGGATATACTCTGCATATAAATTAAATAAGCAGCGTGACAATATACAGCCTTGGCACATTCCTTTCCCAATTTGGAACCAGTCTGTTGTTCCCTGTCCAGTTCTCAATATTGCTTCTTGACCCGAATACAGATTTCTCAGAAGGCAGGTCAGGTGGTCTGGTATTCCCATCTCTTGATGAATTTTCCACATTTTGTTGTGATCCATAGAGTCAAAGGCTTTAGCATAGTCAATAAAGCAGAAGTAGATATTTTTCTGAAACTCTTTTGCTTTTTCAATGATCCAACAAATGTTGGCAATTTGATCTCTGGTTCCTCTGCTTTTTCTAAATCCAGCTTGAACATCTGGAAGTCCATGGTTCATGTACTGTTGAAGCCTGGCATAGAGAATTTTGAGCACGACTTTGCTAGAGTGTGAAATGAGTACAATTGTGCAGTAGTTTGACCATTCTTTGGTATTGCCTTTCTTTGGAATTGGAATGAAAGCTGAAAAGGTCCATCTAGACAAAGCTATGGTTTTTCCAGTAGTCAGGTATGGATTCACGTGGGAGTTGGAGTATAAAGAAAGCTGAGCACCGAAGAATTGATGCTTTTGAACTGTGGTGTTGGAGAAGACTCTTGAGAGTCACTTGGACTGCAAGGAGATCAAACCATTCAATCCTAAAGGAAATCAGTCCTAAATATTAATTGGAAGGACTGATGCTGAAGCTGAAACTCCAATGCTTTGGCCACCTGATGTAAAGAACTGACTCAATGGAAAAGTCCCTGATCCTGGGAAAGATTGAGGGCAGGAGGAGGCCAAGACAGAGGGTGAGATGGTTAGATGGCATCACTGACTTGATGGACATGAGTTTGAGCAGGCTCTGGGAGTTGGTGATGGACAGGAAAGCCTGGCGTGCTGCAGTCCATGGGGTTGCAAAGAGTCAGACATGACTGAGCAACTGAACTAAACAGAAGTATTTTTAATTTGGCTATGACAATTGTAGTGTTTTTATGTTTTAAAAGTAAGAATTTAATCTTTGTAAGAGATACGCTGGAGAAGGCAATGGCAAGCCACTCCAGTACCCTTGCCTAGAAAATCCCTTGGATGGAGGAGCCTGGTAGGCTGCAGTCCATGGGGTCGCTATGGGTCGGACACGACTGAGTGACTTCACTTTCACTTTTCACTTTCACACATTGGAGAAGGAAATGGCAACCCACTCCAGTGTTCTTGCCTGGAGAATCCCAGGGATGGGGGACCCTGGTGGGCTTCTGTCTATGGGGTCACACAGAGTCGGACACGACTGAAGTGACTTAGCAGCAGCAGCAGCAGAGATACATGCTTAGGGATTTGTAGTAAAATGATTATGTCGACAGTGTTTCTAAAATGCTCTAACAAAAAAATAAGGAGCTAATAGAAACCACTTTGACATTATAAAAATAAATATTGAAACAGAGGGGAGGGTACATAGGGGAAAACTAGATTATTCTTTTTGTATATGTTAGAAAATATGTCATAATAATTAAATATTTGGGCATTTCAGATATTCTGTGGATTTCAACTTCTTTGAAAAAGTATCTTCTGGATCTTTCTGATTTGTAGCAATTTGCCCTAGTATGCTTTACACCCGGTATATAGCTGTTTCCTCTGGTCATCCCCCAACTGTTGCACTAGGCATTCCCTCTTGAAACTAACTTTTTATCTCAGCATAATTCTTTTGAAATCTGTTTGAGTTATTTTTTAACCCCACAGTTTATTTATGCTTAATTTGTGAGTAGTGTTCCATGGTATAGATATCACAGTTTGTTCAACAATTAACCTATTGAAAGACATTTTCAACCTATTGAAAAAAATTCAGGTTATTTCCAGGTTTGCTTGTTTACTTGCAGCATTTTTAAATTCCCTCAAGTCTTTCCCTGCACCCTCAGAACCTCTGAGTCTTCTTTTTTGTTTTGTTTTGTTTTAATAGCAAGTAATTCTTGATATATTTCTAAAATCTCTGAAAGTATTGATTATAGGGTTTTTTTTTTAATTTTCTTCTCTCTGTGTACATTATTTCCTCCAAGGTAGCAGTGTGTGTGTATGTGTGTGTGCATTCATGTGCTTAGTTGGTCTCCTTGTTTTGTGTTTCTTTTTGGTCTCTATTTTATCAGTTATGCTAGACTTTTTCTGGAATGCCAGGTAATCTTTCGTAGACTACTTGTATTTTTAACAGTGGTCTCCAAAATACTGATTGATAGTACTAAGCAAATGTTTCTGGTTTGCTCTCCGTGGGCTTTATTGTAGGGTTAACTGGCTGGACAACTTAGTAAGAAATCATGTTAATGTCTTTAGGACTTCTCTCTTGGCATTGCTAGAGTCTACCATTTAGAGGAATATTTTGCATTAGATTTGGAATGTGGAAATGACACTGCACACACATTCGTTTTATACTTGTGAGTTCAACGTAGGGCATGAGGTGCTATTGCAGATAATACAGATTGTCACTTATCTGCTGACTTTAGTTGTAAATATGGGGCAGCCAAGTCAGCTATTACTCCAGATAGGCTATCTCCTCCTTTAGCTTTCCTAACTTCTGGCCAGGTGCACTTTAGATCTTTTACAACCACCTTGTTATTAAAGTTGAAAGTTAAGAGGTGGTAAGAGACAAGATGTTTCTGTGATCAGCTGCTGACAGGACCATTAAGAAATCAATTATGTGAAGTGTTAGAAGGAAATGAAGGCAAATACACATGTTCAATCCACCAACTCTTCCAGGAAGCACAAATATGACATCTGCTGATTGAATTGTTCTTTCTCTACCACTTGCCAGTGCATTGTGTAACAAGTACCCTATACACATTTACTGTATGACTACCAATTTTCAGTAACTCTGGCCTTTGATAAAACTAAACAAAAGAGTTATGGTTATGATCTCAAGTAATTCAGGGTCTTAAACTCATCAAAA
Organism: Moschus berezovskii; assembly: GCF_049115385.1. NCBI lineage: Eukaryota > Metazoa > Chordata > Mammalia > Artiodactyla > Moschidae > Moschus > Moschus berezovskii. The sequence continues at coordinate 60,249,623 of NC_142461.1, forward strand.
TTAATATTGATTCAGATGGAAAATTTTAACAGATACTTCTAAAAGATCAATACTTAAAAAATAAAGAGAAAAATCATTTAAAGAGTTCCCCAAGGAAAAATACAGCAGGATCCAATGTTTCCTTAAGAGAATCCTTTAAGGAGCGGATAATCCTAATGCTACTTATACTTTTCCAAAAATCTTCCAAATTTGTTATATGAAATAAGCATAAAGGTGATTCTAAAACTTGACAAAAATCACACCACAAGAAAAAAATTGCAGACTCAGTTATAAATATAGGTTTAAAAATTACAAAAATAGCAGCAAATGAAGCTCAATACAATATTTAGAAAGAACATAAAAACCAAATGGGGACCTAGTCCAAAAATGCAAGTAGGTTCAATGTTAGGAAATTTATTAGCATAGATAGAGAAATAGGTTTATCACAATAGGAAGAAAAATGATATTATCCCTCCACTCATTTAAAAGATAATTAATGTAAAAACACTTGCTAGAATTTCCCACTCAGGTCAGAAAAAGAAAAAAAGCAAGCATACTTTAGATTTTGTTAGAGTTTCAGCCATAGTAATTAGATAAGAAAAAACAACTGGAGGCATACAAACTAGAAAGGAAGAAATAATACTCTTTGTGGATTATCCAATTACATATCTAGAAACACTAAAATAATCTATGTAAAATTAGTACAAACAAAAGTTGTAAGCCATAAAATTAACATATGGAAATCAAAAACTTTTATCTATATAGGCAAACTTAGTTAAAAAATATTGACAGAGGCCAGTCCTTTATGACACTGAAGGGAAGGAAGGAAAGAATGAATGAAGGAAGAAATGAAGAAGACACAAAGGCAGGAAAGAGAAGTCAAGAAGAAAGAAAAATAGGCGAGAAGGAAGGAAGAAAGTCAGAAAGTCAGGAAAGAAGAAAGTAAGATCTCCAAGTGTAAATTTTATGAGAAACATCTAACAGCAAAATAAGAAAACTATAGTACACACCTAAAAACACAAATACACTTGAACATCCTCTTAAGATAAAATTTCTCTCATAATTTATGTATATATTTAACACAAGTCTAACCAAGAGACCATCAGGTGTTTAGTTTGTGTGCTTGTTTTATTTGTTCTAGACAAATTGATTATAACGCTCATTTGGTAGAACAAATAAGCATGTCAGTTGAGCAAGGAAAACACTGAAAAAAAGAAGTGGTGAGGTCAGTTTTACTGGCTCTGCATCAAACGTGGGTGGATAATGGATGAATGCATCGAACAAGAGAACAATGGCCAGAACAGAATATCCAAAAGAATCCAGGTGCACAGGGAAATTTAGTATATGATAAAGGAAAGTTATGACCAACCTAGATAGCATATTAAAAAGCAGAGACATTACTTTGCCAACAAAGGTCCGTCTAGTCAAGGCTATGGTTTTTCCAGTGGTCATGTATGGATGTGAGAGTTGGACTGTGAAGAAGGCTGATCACCGAAGAATTGATGCTTTTGAACTGTGGTGCTGGAGAAGACTCTTGAGAGTCCCTTGGACTGCAAGGAGATCCAACCAGTCCATTCTAAAGGAGAACAATCTTGGGTGTTCATTGGAAGGACTGATGCTAAAGCTGAGACTCCAATACTTTGGCCACCTCATGCGACGAGTTGACTCACTGGAAAAGACTCTGATGGTGGGAAGGATTGGGGGCGGGAAGAGAAGGGAACGACAGAGATGAGATGGCTGGATGGCATCACCGACTCGATGGACATGAGTTTGAGTGATCTCCGGGAGTTGGTGATGGACAGGGAGGCCTGGCGTGCTGTGACTCATGGGGTCGCAAAGAGTCGGGCACGACTGAGCGACTGAACTGAACTGAAAGGAAGGCATGACTGAAGCCATGAAATTAAAAGACACCTGCTCCTTGGAAGAAAAGCTATGACCAACCTAGAGAGCAAATTAAAAAGCAGAGACATTACTTTGCCCACAAAGGTCCATCTAGTCAAAGCTATGGTTTTTCCAGTAGTCAGGTATGGATGTGGGAGTTGAACAATAAACAAAGCTGAGAGCCGAAGAATTGATGATTTTGAACTGTGGTGTTGGAGAAGACACTTGAGAGTCCCTCGGACTGCAAGATGAAACCATCCTAAAGGAAATCAGTCCTAAATATTGATTGGAAGGACTGATGCTGAAACTGAAACTCCAATACTTTGGCCACCTGATGTGAAGAACTGACTCACTGGAAAACCCTGATTCTGGGAAAGATTGAAGGCAGGAGGAGAAGGGAACGACAGAGGATGAGATGGTTGGACAGCATCACTGACTCGATGGACATGAGTTTGATCAGGCTCTAGGAGCTGGTAATGGACAGGGAAGCCTGGCATGCTTCAGTCCATGGGGTCACTAAGAGTCGGGCACAACTGAGTGAATGAACTGACTGAAAGGAAAGCAGCACAAATCAACAGGGGAAAAGTGACTCTTTAATAAGTGGTGCTGAGAAAATTGGGAAGCTGCATAGTAAAAGATAAAACTGGTTCCACTCCACATATTGCAGACCAGGACAAAATTCCAAACAAAGAATCTAAATATTGAAAAATCAAATATATACATGTATTAGAGGAAAACTCCATGGTTAAACTTGTTTTAAAAACTGTTCTACTGTGTAAAACAATGACTGCTGTGCCCAATTTTGTTTCACTTGTCATGTTTCTCTAGTTTTTCTTTAAAATTGGGGGAAGTTACAGTTTAGTACACACAGGCAAAGTCATATCCAACTCTTTGTGACCCCATGGACTGTAGCCCACCAGGCTCCTCTGTCCATGGAATTCTCTAGGCAAGAATACTGGAGTAGGTTGCCATTCCCTTCTCCAAGGAATCTTCCCAATCCGAGGATCAAACCCAGGATCTCCTGCATTGCAAGCAGATTCTTTACTACCTGAGCCACCAAGAAAGCCCTTTCACACACAGGCAAATGAGCCACAGTGGACTCCTTAAACCTTCAGTATGCAGTAAAAACTAATAGTACAACTATAAGTTGACATTGTAATATAAAATACACAACACAAACTAGCAATCATTAGATAACTTACTTGTAATAACATAGTGGTTTGTTGGAGAATATTACCTGTAGAGTAAGAGACAGCCCTGAAACACATTGGAACATCAGATGATCTCCCTTCTTACTTCTGGCATTTATGACTGGGCACACCTTTTCTTAAAAGCAGGATGTTGTATATTAATGATATGTACATATGTTGGGTTTTTGTCTCATATATATATATATATATATATATATATTTTATTTTAGAAGAGAATATACCATAGGATAGTTTGTTTGTTTATTATATGTTAATTGATGAAACATCATGAGAGTTTCATGACTGCAGTTGTGAAACACTGCTATGGAGTGAATCCCTTCACTCTGTTGTAATAAGATTCCTTTTTCTTTTTGATCCTGAAATTATCTATGTTTATAGAAGTAATGTAGTATATTTCTACTGCCTAGCAAAGTAGTACATAGGTGATAATATCATAAAATGGAAGTAATAAAAAGTCTTTGTTTACTTTTACATTTGAGCCACACAACTGGGCTTCCCAGGTGGTGCTAGAGGTAAAGAACCCGCCTCCCAGTGCAGGAGACATAAGAGATGCAAGTTCCATCCCTGGAGGAGGGCATGGTAACCCACTTCAGTATTCCTGCCTGGAGAATCCCATGGACAGAGGAGCCTGGCGGGCTATGGTCCACAAGGTCACAAAAAGTAGGATAAGGCTGAAGGGACTTAATATGAATGTAAACTACATACTGGAGAAGGCCATGGCACCCCACTCCAGTACTCTTGCCTAGAAAATCCCATGGACAGAGGAGTCTGGTGGGCTGCAGTCCATGGAGTTGCTAAGAGTCGGACATGACTGAGCGACTTCACTTTCACTTTTCACCTTCATGCATTGGAGAAGGAAATGGCAACCCACTCCAATATTCTTGCCTGGAGAATCCCAGGGACGGGGGAGCCTGGTGGGCTGCCGTCTATGGGGTCACACAGAGTCGGACACAACTGAAGCGACTTGGCGGCAGCAGTAGCAGCAGAGGAAAACAAGAAAGAATTTCTTTACAAGTTGGAAATGGCAAAAACTTAACTAAAAATCATTCAAAATCCAAAAGCAATAAAAATAATATGGATGAACTTATTTATATAAAAAATTTTTTAAATGAAACAATTTTCAGATAGCATAAATAAATTAAAAAGACTGACAAACTGGGAAATATAATTTATATCATAAAGTATTAACATTTCTTATATACTTTAAAAATTAAGATACAAATGAAAAAGGCAACAATACATTGAAACATATGTTGAAGATAAGAACAGACAGTTCACAAGAAAATAAATGCAAATAAACCTAAAAAAGGGGAAAATATACCTGACATTGCTCACAATAGGATAAATGCTAATCAAAACTTGTCATTTTTCACATATCAAGTTAGCAGTAACCCAAAAGATCAAGAATACATTCCAGTATGTGGGGGAAAACACACTCCAATATATGAGTAAGGGCCATAAAAATTGTGTAAATGCTAAGTGTGAAATTTAGCATTATCTAGCAAAATTATATGGGATTTACACTTTGACCTAGAAATCTCACTTTGGTTCAAGTATCACTGGCCATGGAACTTCCCTGGTGGTCCAGTGGCTAAGATTCCATGCTCCCAATGCAGGGAGCCCCAGATTAATCCTCCTGTGCCAAATCTAAGATGTGGCAATATATATATATATATAAAACACTGCTCTTTCTTCACATTTTTTAATGTATTATAGACTGAACGTTTGAGGATTTCTTGAATTCATATATTGAAGCCCTATCCTGTCAATGTGATGATATTGGGAATTAGGGCCTCTGGGAGAAGTAATTAGGTCTATGTGATATCATAAGGGTAGAGCCATCACAATATGATTAGTACCCTTATAAGAACAAGAAGAGAGACAGGAGAGCTTTCTTTCTCTGACAACATACAGTGAGCAGGAGGCTATTCACAAGTCAGAGGAGAGCTATCATTAGGAACCAAACAAGCTAGCACCTTGATCCTGGACTTTCCAACTTCCAGAACTGTGAGAAATAAATGTCTGCTATTCAGGTCACCCATTCTATGGCACTTTGCCATAGGAGGCAGAGCTGACTAAGACAAAATGCATTCATAAAGATATTTTTACACCATCTATACCAGCAAAATGAGAGAACCATCTGAAATGTCCCTATACTGGGGACTAAACTGTGGTATATCCATACCATAGAATATAGGTGGGCTTGAAAATGAATGGAGCTTTGCATATAATCCTACAACGTGAGCTCCAGAATATACAGTTATGAGAGAAAAGCAAAGTGGAATAAAGCATGTATAAGATGCTAATGTTTGCATAGGAAAGAAGGTACGAATTTATATTTTTGCCTCAAAAAATAACCACATTCTTGTAAAAAAGATGATGTATAAGGAGCAAGAGGGAAGTGGGGAGGAGTAGAAATAAGGCTTGTTTCAATATATTTATTTGGTTGGTTTTAGTGGGTAGTTGTATACATATTTTACATAACTATAAGGTTATTATATTTTCTGCAGAGGTAGAAAAGACACTATTATGGTTACCACCTTCAAGCTAAGTTTTAAAAGTTGAGTAGTTGTTTACCTTGCTGAATCATATAGGTCCTTCTAGGCAGAGAGCAGCTCGGGGACAGTGACACAACATTGTCACTGTGGATGCGTGAGATGTGTGTCCTTTGGGACTAAATCCCAGAGTCCTTTCTCCAGAAAATCTCCCTTAATCCAGCCTGAGTTACAAAGTCTTCCTCTCTGACCAGTGGAGCCTCAGCATATATCATTCATTTCTATCCTGTTTTTCATGGTGTATGGTAAGCCTTGGATTCACCTTTTGGTCTCCCTGATAGATCTTAAGTTCCAAAAGCACAAGAACTTTTCTCTAAATCTAAAAGGTAAACATTTAATGAATATTAGGTGAGTGCTCCCATTGCTTCTAAAGATTGAATTGACCCTAACGTAAGCAATTTTATGGCAGTTTCCTTATTCTCTGCAAAACCCATTCAAGCTAAAAACAAAGAGACCTCCATCAAGTGCATATGAAATGACCTGATGTGCATTTTACAAGATCTAAATGGTCATTAGAAATCATCTATAAGAGAACCATCTCATTTCCTATTGGGAAGAAGATGGAAGCATGAAGGGAAAACAAAAGAAGTATCAAGATATGTCTCCATTAATACTACTCAGCCATGAAAAAGAATGACATTATGCCATTTGCAGCAACACTGGATAGATCTAGAGATTATCATACTAAGTGAAAAAAGTCAGACAAAGAAAGACAAATACCATAGATATCATTTATATGTGACATCTAAAATATGGCAAAAATGAACATATCTACAAAACAAAAAAAGACTCTCAGACACAGAGAACAGACTGGTGGTTGTCAAAGGGGAGGTGGGTAGCAGTGGATTAGGAGTTTAGGATTTGCAGATACACACTATTATATACACTATTATATAAAGAATGAATAAACAACAAGGTACTACTATATATAGCACAGGGAACTCTACTCAATATCCTATAATAAACCACAATGGAAAAGAATATGAAAAATAATGTGTGTATATATATGTATAACTGAATTACTTTGCTGTACAACAGAAATTAATATGTTGTAAATCAACTATACTTTGTAAAATAAATTTTAATAAAAATATTGTCACCACTAAAAACATCAACTAGTAAATGCTCATGCTACATTTAAAGGTCTAATATAACAGATACACACAAAGGTATGTATTCTTTGATGAAAAGGACAATGATAGACCTATTAAGACTCTTTAGAATAGATTTTTATATTAATATAAACAGATGTATTATGTAGCTGAACAGGGCAGATAGATCTGTGTTTTCATATTTAAGGAAAATATTCTGAGTCTAGTTCTGGCAGCTAATTTATTACCTTAAGGAACAATTTTAAATGTCCTTGTGATGCCCACTTTCATTAAAGATAATGATAGTATTCAGGCAGAAAAATAGTTTTATTTAGACCTCACCTTTTCAAGTACCAAGGTCAGAGCAATACTTTCTCTGCCCCACCATTTATATTCCTATTGTAAAACTGTAGAAATAGACAAGAAATTTACTTGGTACATATTTTTCAGGCCTTAAAAATGTTTCCATGCTATTTTTTCCTCCCTCCCTCTGTCCCCAGCAATCTATTTACCACGATTGCAAATTTAGTTGCAGATCTACATACACAGCCTACAGATATAAATAAGATCAAATTAATTCTAGTAATTAAATAAATGCTTGTAAAGCATTTTGCATTAACAGCCATTTATTTAATTAAGTTTATCAAACCTCTTGTGCAGTAGATTTGAGGGCCTCTGCCTTGGCCTGGTTTCAGTGAAAAAAAGAAAAAAAGAATTTGTTAAAACTGATTGGATTGCTGAAATTAGTTCAAAAAATGTGTCAGGGGATTAAATTAGAAAATAGATCTTTTGATGTCCCAGTCTGCACATAGCTCCTACAGCCTGAAAATAGACACACATTCTGTAACATTTTCATTACTTCAAAAAAGGTTGCTGAAGATGCAAACAGATTAGTGTTCCTTAGATGTTAGGGATAGGGGGAAGATGGGTGTGGCCTCAAATGGATAGCGTGAGGTTTCATCTTGTAATGACAACAATTCTGCATCTTGGTATGGTGGCGATTACATAGATGTATGCAAGTGATAAATTGCACAGAACCACACACACATGCACTCACATCAACGCATGTCAAAATGGAGGCATCAGAATAGTTCTATGTACTTTATAAAAGTCAATGTCCTGGTTATGATACTGCATCACTGTTATGTAAAATGTTTCCATTGTGGGAAACTGGGTAAAAAGTACACAGGACATTTGGGAACTTTTTTTTTCCAATTTCTGTAAATTATTTCAAAATAGAAACATTAGAAAGGAGAACAGGACCCAATAATTTCATTCCCAGGTACATACTCTGTAGAAAGGAAAACACGTGTCCACATAAAAACCTGTGTATGAATGCTCACAGGAGTCTTATTCATAAACAGCCCACAATGGAAACAACTTAAGTGCTCACCAACTAAAGGACCAAATATGTATTACAGTAAATCTTATTAGGGAAGGAATGATGTGCAGATATATACTACAACAGAGGTGAAACTTGAACCTTGAAAACATTGTGTTAAATGAAAAAAGCCAGTCACAAAAGATCATACACTGAGTGATTCCACTTATGTGAAAGATCCCAATAAAGCAACACTGTATAGCTAGAAAGTGCATTAGTGGCTGGTAGAGGGGTTGGGGTGCGCACTGGGGCTGGGGAATGATGGCTAATGTGTACTGGGTGTTGAAATAATCTACAACAGGTATGATGATGGTTGTACAACAGTGTGAATGTACTAAAAACCACTGGACAGATAAATTTAATTACATGAAATTTATGATGCAAAAATATGGCTCAATAAACCTAAAAAAAGTCGAGGGGCTGGATGTAATGCCCCAGAAAAGGCCCTAGAGGTGTTTTGGGTATCTGCAGGACATACTGCTCTGGACCCCTGGCATATGTTATTTTATTGAGTTCCAAAGGCTCCTCCTCTGCCTAAAACCACAGCCAAGATTAGGAGATATTCTATTCTGTCCTTAGAAACAACGACTTATTCCATTAAATAAAAAGAAAGTAAAGCATCAGTTGCTAAATTCAAATTGAAAATCTTGTAACTACAGGCCCATTAGAGATCACATCACTCTGGCCCTCTGTGATCCAATAAATTAATCTGTAAAATATACAGTAATTATCCTTAATAGTGTGTTATGTTATATTGCAATATAAAATATAAATATAGTTAAGGCTTCCCTGGTGGCTCAGATGTTAAAGAATCTGCCTGCAATGCAGAGGACCTGGGTTAGATCCCTGGATCTGAAAGATCCCCTGGGTCAATGTAAAGCAAGTATATAAACATCCTTAGTACAAACCTTTCTAGGAACCTACATCTGAATTAAGTCTAGCTACCAGATACATGGAAACAAAGCAGTGGGAAATTTGAGGCCTGTGTGGCATGAACCTCAGAGGGCTTTCCTTCTAAGCAGTGATTCTCTGAATGTGGTCCTCAGACCACAGCAACTGTCATTACTCTGAGCTTACTAGATATGCAAAACTAGATGCACAGACTTCATCCTAAATCAGAAACTCTGGGTATTAAGTTTGTGTAAATTGTGTTTTAACAAGATCTCCAGGTGACTCTTTAGCAAGTTAAAACTTAAGAAACCTTGTTCTGGAAGAAAAAAAAAAACAAAACTTTGAAAGCTTCCCTTATTAAATAGTAACAGTTACCATGAGCCTTCTTTTTTGTATAATTCTGTCTCTTTGCTGAAAACTCAAGTTCCTAATACATATTGGCACACCCGTAGTCAAAATAATAATTTCAACTTTTGCTCAGAATGGTGCTTCTGTGTATTTTTCCCTTTTGGTTTTGCCTGGTGATACTGTATTTCTTTGGGGGAGTGATATTCATTATGTATCTATGTGAATCAAGAACAATTACCAACTCATACAGTAAATTAACTCGATTAATACTGTTATCATTTTACCATTTGATGTCTTTCTGGAAAGACTTTGGAAGCTGGTAACTCTGAATTCAGACACCACTGATGCTTTACAAAGACTTGGAAAGTTTCCTAATCGCATGAGTTTTATCTTTTTTGTAAGGTTTTAATGAGAATGAGATAAAGTATGGAAATTGTTTCACCCATATTAGGCATTCAGTCAATGAGAGCTATCTAATTGCTATCACATGTAAATACTCTATTTAAATAAGAGGAACTGAATACATTTACCTAGTTCTTCAAAGAAGTTTTCAAATATGCACCATACCCCAAATCTGAGTTAGGCATAGATGCTAGGCACGAAAGATGAATACAGTATCAGTCTTGCTCTCAAATGCTAAGTCAGATGAGGGAGTAGGTTAAATTGTATTCTCTGTTTATAGGATGAATATTTTTGGAAATGGATCGTGAGTATCACCGTATTCTCAGTTACTCTCCTTGTCACAGTAGGTGTTCCACAAATGGGTGCTGGTGAATTTAAAAACATATACATTGAACAAGCTGGAGAACCCATGTGGGAACCTGAGGACCACACATGCCTTCAGAAGAGGTCTTCCAAGAGACCTCTCTGGAAGCTGGGCTAGACCTGATAGACTGAGGGCAGAAAGATAAGTGAGGAGACTTGCACTGATACCCTGAAGAAGAAATAAAAGATAAGCCAAGGAGAGACAACTGTAGGTCTTTCTGTATGGCTCACTAATCGCTCTCCAAGACACATATCCAGAGAAAACTATAATTCACACTCCTAAAACTATGAACATTCACCCCTATGTTCATAGCAACACTATTTACAATAGCCAAGAAACAACCTGTATCCATCAACAGATGAATAGATTAAGAAGATGTTGTACGCATATACAATGGAATACTATTCAGTCATATAAAAGAATGAAACAATGCCGTTTGTGCTACATGGATGAACATAGAGATTATCATATAAGCGAAGTAAGTCAGAGATAAACAAATATCACATGATGCCACTTATACGTGGAATCTAAAATACAACACAAAGGAATTTATTTACAGAAACAGACTCATAGACATAGAGAACAGATTTGTGGTGGTCAAGGGGGAAATGCAGTTTGACATTAGCATATGAAAACTACTATATAGAGAATACTATAAACCTGTTGTTTATCAAAAGTCCTGCTCTATAGCACTGGGAACTATATTCAATATCCTGTGATCAAACATAATAGAAAAATAAATAAATAAGACCTAAGCACAATCCAGGATCATTTTTATGCATGTTTAAAATTAAAGAAAACTATCATACAGCTCTAGTACTCCATATATATTGAAGGGCTTCCCCAATGGCACTAGTGGTAAAGAAATCATCTGCCAATGCAGGAGATATAAGAGACTCAGTTTAGATCCCTGGGTCGGGAAGATACCTAGGAGAAGGAAATGGCAACCAACTTCACTATTCTTGCCTGGAGAATTCCATGGACAGAGGAGCCTGGCAGGCTACAATCTGTAGGGTTGCAAAGAGTTGGACATGACTGAAGTGACTTAGCACACACTTTGCATAGCTTATTTAGGACTCCATATATATAAGAAACAATTAATCAGACAGAATTTTAAAATAAATAGAAATATTACTTTTTTTTCTGGGGCAAAAAAAAAAAATGTCATTTCAATACAGTGATGAGTGTGGTCTTAAATGTATGTTTTTGTAATCCAAATGTCCATTTCAAAATACACAAAAATTCAGAATCAGTCCAGGACACCACATCATGAGGGAGCATACAAATGCAGGGGAGAAATGTATCCAGCATAAGGAGATGGCAATGAGACAGAACACTAACTCACCTGACGGTTATAGTTACTGTCTGATATTATATATGTCAGCTACTATATGCTGGACATAGACATAGCCTGACACACATCACATGCAGGATGACTAACCTCACACAGCAATGTCAGCCTCAGTTTTTGTTTTTTGTTTTTCTTTCTTAGAGCATAGCATTGTATTACTTTCAGGGGTACAGGTGAGTGATTTAGTTATACATATACATATATATATATGCATTCTTTTTCAGAGTATTTTCCCTTATAGGTTCTTACAAGATACTGAGTGTAGTTTCCTGTGCTATACAGTAGGGCCTTATTGATTATCTATAAATATAGTAGTGTGTCTACCTGGAATCTAAAAAACTGATACAAATGAATTCATTTACAAAACAGAAATAGAGTCTCATTTATTCTTAAAGTACAGGTACATGTTACTTTATTGATAACACTTGAAAACATTTCTTTAATGAGGTAAAAAAAAAAAAAAAACTGAAATTAGATTACCGCTATGGTTTCTGGAGAAGGAAATGGAAACTCACTCCAGTATTCTTGCCTGGAGAATCCCATGGATAGAGGAGCCTGATGGGCTACAGGTCATGGGGTCACAGAGTCAGACACAACTAAGCAGCTACGGTCCATAGGGACGCATCATTGGACATGACTGAAGGGACTAAGCACGCACGTGTGATGGTTACTCAACTCTGTGAACATACTAAAAAAATCACTGAATTGTATGCCTTAAATGAGGAAGTTACATGTTAAGTAAATTATATTCCAATAAAGCTGCCTTAAAGGAGGGAAAGAAGGATCTCTTTGGTAAGAAAAAAATCATTGTAATTTGACCATGAAAGAAAAGGTAACTGAAGCTACAATAAGCTACAGTTAATATCAGCTCCATTATTTTTTTAAATTGAGGTATAGTTACTTCAAAATTTGTGCTAGTTTCTGAAGTACAGTGAAGTGAATCAGCCATATGTATATACATATTCCTTCCTTTCTGGATTTCTTGTGTTGTGGGCTGTGCTTAGTTGCTCAGTCGTGTCCCATTCTTTGTGACCCCATGGCTCCTCTGTCCATGGGAATTCTCCAGGCAAGAATACTGGAGTGGGTTGCCACGGCCTTCTCCAGGGAATCTTCCCAACCCAGGGATCAAACCCAAGTATCCTGCAATGCAGGTGGATTCTTTACCATCTGAGTCACCAGGGAAGATTTCTAAAGGGGGAGTAAACAGAGGCTCAGAACAGCACCCTAAGTCCTCTGGGCTCACACAACCATCACCTTAGGTGTTGGCATCTGAGCCCAGCCATGGCTGTGCTCTGTGTATTCTCTCCTTAGTGGAGGGAGGTTCTTGCATCTTATTGGGATACACTGAATATGGAAACTAAAAGATGATATTCAAGACTTTTTTAAATATCAGAGTCTCCAGCAAACATTGACAAACTTTCCCATGCTCCCTGAAGTTAGCTCTGCAAATACGGCTGCCCTTAGCTCTAGAAGTTCTCCAAGGTCCTTGGAAGGAAGTTGCCTCCTAATCCTGACTCTCTGTCTTTAATCATAATAAAGAAACCCTTTAGACTGTGGCAATACTTGCCTCTGATAATACTTTTGCTTCAGATAATATTTGTGATTGCATTTGTTTGGGACTTCCAACGAGATCACATCACTAATCTTTCACTAAGCTAAAAAAGTGAAGCTTCTAAAAAGATATAGGACTAAAAGGAATATTTTACTCTCCATTTTATATCTAAAAACAAAACTCAACCAAAATTGAGAACCAGAGAGGTAAAATCATGATCCTTATGAACAAGCCAGTGTCTCTTTCAGACTGGCTTCCAATGGGGCTAAGCTGTTCTCTCCTACCCAATGGATTCCAGAACCCCTAAATCATGGCATTCCTGCCATCAGACATGGAACAAACTTCACTAATGAAGTAGGCTTAGCTGCTGTGAATGGATCCATGGTGAGGGTAAAAAATTGGCTGATTCATATAATGGGAATGATGCTTTAGAACAGTGGTGTTGGAGAAGACTCTTGAGAGTTCCTTGGACTGCAAGGAGATCCAACCAGTCCATTCTAAAGGAGATCAGTCCTGGGTGTTCATTGGAAGGACTGATGCTAAAGCTGACACTCCAATACTTTGGCCACCTCATGCGACGAGTTGACTCACTGGAAAAGACTCTGATGCTGGGAGGGATTGGGGGCAGGAGGAGAAGGTGACGACAGAGAATGACATGGCTGGATGGCATCACCGACTCGATGGACATGGGTTTGAGTGAACTCCGGGAGTTGGTGATGGATAGGGAGGCCTGGCGTGCTGTGATTCATGGGGTCACAAATAGTCGGACACGACTGAGTGACTGAACTGAACTGAATGCCAACTAAAAGATAGCCTAGCTCACTCAGTGACCTTGGCTTGGCTCTTGAAAATGCCTTCAGTGAGTAGGATCTCCACATGAAAATCTCCAATCTGTTCTGCCTGCAATGAAACAGAATAAAAATCTTTGCCACATCTAGCCCCACAAGGCCTAATTGCAGGCCCACATTCCTCTGATCTTCCTGTTCCTGATTGAGGTCAAACACTGGGAACTAGATTCATGTCACATTTGGAGTGGTTCAATGTTTGTTTCATGCAAGTGAGGCTTGACTTCAAAATCAAATGTTCATTTCCTTGAGAATAGTGTCTGTTGGGAACAGAGAGAAAAAGAGAAGTTTTTAAGGCAGAAAGTTTTGAATTAAAACCCTAATGTTGCTGCTTATGAGTTTTATGAGTTTTCTACACCTAGCCTCACTACTGTTCAAAGTTTCATTTTTCTGAAACATAAAAGGATATTCACAGACCTACTTGAGGAGGATTGTAATAAATTTCTAAGCAAGCACACAGTTAGAGCTCAAGAGTAGTCAGTTCCTACTCCTCATCTTATCCCTGCACTGCAGAAAAGTTTCCACCACGTTTTCATCAAGGATTGACTGAGAACATTGCAGCTCAGAGTAAACATGCCCAGGATTAAGGTTCTGAATACATCAGAAGTTTACAATAAGTGAGTTAGTCGCTAAGTTATGTCTGACTCTTTGTGACCCTATGGACTATAGCCTGCCATGCTCCTCTGTCCATGGGATTCTCCAGGCAAGAATACCAGAGTGAGTAGCCACTCCCTTCTCCAGAGGACCTTCTGGACCCAGGGATTGAACCTGGGTCTCCTGCATTGCAGGCAGATTCTTTATCATCTGAGTCAATTTTGATCCCCAGGTCCAGAAGATATCCTAGAGAAGGGAATGGATACCTACTCCAGTATTCTTGCCTAGAAAATCCCATGAACAGAGAAGCCTGACAGGCTTCAGTCCATGGGGTTGCAAAGAGTCAGACACAACTGAGCAACTAACACTTTCACTTTTGTTTTTATATTCAGTGAGCATTCTGACTGGGTGAGCATCTCTTTAGTCTGGTTAGTAAATGTCCTTTCTGCATCACCACATGCTCTGTATTCTACATGTTACTTCTGCTCTGCCATTATTATACTGATAACTAAATGATAACTATACTGCTTTTCAGGGACTTTAAGAAGAAAAAAAAAAATCTGTTTTCCAGTAGAATCATGAAGAACTGAACATGCCACCATTTACAACAAAATATGATGTGGAAATATAATGATGATAAGGAAATGTACAAAATCTAGTTTACATTTGGTAAAAGAATAGTCCGGCCTACTAAAAGCACTAGTTTGATAGCACTTGTCAGTCAGTCAGTCAGTTCAGTCTCTCAGTCACGTCTGACTGTTTGTGATAGCACTTGAGGTGGGTCTTAAAAGTTGTAGAGAGCTATCCTAGGCTGCAATCAGTCCTGTAGCATTCCTGGGAGAGGTGACAACATGATTTTTTTTTTTTAATTTTATTGATGTAAGGTTGACTTACAATGTTGTGTTTAATTTTTGCTGGTCAGCAACATGACTCAGTTACATACATATAATTTCTTATATTCTTTTCCATTATGATTTATTACAGAATATTGAACGTACTCCCCTATACTATACAGTAGGACCTTGTTGTTTATCCATTCTATATACAATAGTTTGCAATCCCAAACTCCCAATCCTTCCTTCTCCTACTCCTCTCCCCCTTGGCAACCACAAGTCTGTTCTCTATATCTGAGTCTGTTTTAGTTTCACAGATAAGTTCATTTGTGTCACAGTTTAGATTCCACATATACGTGATATAATACAGTATTTGTCTTTCTCTGACTCATTTCACTTAGAATGATAATCCGTAGGTCCATCGATGTTGCCGAAAGTGGTATGATTTCATTCTTTTTTTGTTCTTTTTTAATGACTGAATAATATTCCATTGTATTGGGTTGGCCAAAAGATTTGCTCAAGTTTTTCCCGAATGAAACTTTTAGCCAATGCAGTTTATATATACCACATTTTCTTTATCCATTTATCTGTCAATGGACATTTAGGATGTTTCCAAGTCTTGGCTATGGTAAATAGTGCTACTGTGAACATAGGAATGCATGTATCTTTTTGAATTAGAGAGGAGTAGGATTGCAGGGTCACATGGTAGCTCTATTTTTAGTTTTTTAAGGAATTTCCATACTGTTCCTCATAGTGACAGTATCAATTTACATTCCTACCAATAGCATAGGAGAGATCCCTTTTCTCCCCACTCTCTATTGCATTTATTATTTGTAGACTTTTTAATGAAGGCCATTCTCACTGCTGTTTTAATTTGATAGCATGTTTTAAGAATCACAGGCAGACAGCATGCCATGTGTGAGTTACTGAGAGCACTTAAGTGTTTCTACAACAGAAATGGGACAGGGGAATGTGTACCACTGCCGAGGTGAACCTTAGAAATTTCCCATGTGTGGCTCTCACATTTCCCCCAGGTGAATAGAAGGCCCCAATGACTCACAAGAAGGTGGAACTATAAGATATAAATGGACTGAGTCCCCATGGGACAGCCTAGGTCAGTCATACTACCATGTGATATGATCTGAAAAGAAACTTATTTTGCTCAGTCATTGAGGTTTGGGATGATTTTTCACTTTACTAAGCCTATCTTTCCCTTGCTTCTTAAACTTTACCTCAGTTACTGGGAGATCTGAGTGCTAACCTTGGTAACACACATTCCTATTTATGATAATGCAAATGAGCTCACACAATCTGAGAGCTTTGCCCAAAGTCATCCCAGGTGGTAAGATGTAAATCAGAGAATCTGATATTGGTTCCCTGACTTTAAACTCCTGGTCTTCTCCTCTAAGTGCTGAAAATAAACACAAATTCATCAAATAGTTATATTGTGATCATAAGTTTATAAAACTGGTCTCAAGTAGAGTAATAAGGACAATTCTAGAGAAAGCTCTTTGAAGGCATCCTTGGAAATAATTTCACAATATTTATCTGACTATATTTTGTCATCATTATTAATGAACCCAGAATTCTCTGGGCAGAGTCCACACTGGTGAAATAATTATTTACATTTGCACACCATGAAGAAAGTGTCTACCTATGTTAATTGGTGAATGACAATTTTTTAAGTTGTGACAAAGACACTTTACAATGAAAACAATGTGTGATTGTATTAATAGTATGCTCAGTTCACATGATCTGTGACACCAAGAGATTGACAAAAATGCTCTAAGCTACTCCTACTAAGAGGATGCTTAATTTTGTTACTCAGTATAGCTCATGTTGGTGCAACATGAGATGCCACTTCTATCCATTAAAGTGTGGAAGTGTTACTCAGTCATGTCTGACTCTTTGTGACCCCATGGACTGTAGCCCACCAGGATCCTCTGTCCATTGGATTCTCTAGTCAACAATACTGGAGTGGATAGCCATTCCGTTCTCTGGGGCATCTTCCCAACCCAGGGATCAAACCTGGGTCTCCTGCATTGCAGGTGGATTCTTTACCATCTGAACCACCAGGGAATCCCATTGTGATTCTTCTTATTAGATTATGCTTACAAATTCCTTCTCATCATCACAGAATTCAGAAAATATTAATCATCAAGAAAAAACACAACCAACAAAGAGGAAACCGAGACACAAATCTCTGGCACAGGAAACAGCGATGCGGAGGCAGAATCTAGAGGAGGTAAAGCAGCCTTACTCCATGCATACACAGCGAGTGTGAATGACAAGAGCTGCTGCATCCCCTCCCCCATTTCCAACCTCCTCTTGTATCTCTGCTATGCTCTCCTCTTAAGTGGAAATGCATTGGAAAGAAATTCTGGGGAATATGGTTCAGCCAAACCAAGTTGACACATTAAAAGGCTACCACTGGAGAAGGGAAAGGCTACCCACTCCAGTATTCTGGCCTGGAGAATTCCATGGACTATACATGGGTCACAAAGAGTCAACACAACTGAGCAACTTTCGTTATCACTATCACTAAGGCTGTGAGACATTTTAATGACAAGTAGTTAACATAAGATCTTTAAGTGCAACTGGTTAATTCAGCTCCTTCTTTTGCCCTGTTGTCACACTTCTCCTGCCAGGTAGCCTTGGAGAAGCCACAGAGAATTTTAAGATCTGATTAAGGAGAAGGTATGCGAGGATACATAACTGGTTTAGAGTGATGGGGTATCACCATATGGTTTGTGGCCACTCAACTATATAGTTATTGCCAGTTACTAGGTTTCAGAAATTGCCCCCATGAAGACTCCTGCTGCCTCCTATGCAAATCTATGCAAGAGTGTCACCAGATGGTGCAGGGCCAGAGGTCACATCTCAATAGAAACATTGCCGGCAGCATCCAGCACCAGAAGTGAGTTTGTCGTGGAGGAGAAGCCAGGTTTGAAGGATACACAGCCAAATGCTCATGTGTGGGAATTCTTTGAATCTTACATCTCATTTATGAAACTGAACAGAACAGAAATTTTCCCAATTTCAACCATACTCACAAAAGTTTATATGGCATAAAAAATGTGTGTGGGGAAATGAAAATTATCATTTAATGTGTAAAGAATTTAAATTGTACAAGATGAAAAGCCTCACATTGAGAACATACTTAATATCACTGAACTGTACACTGAAAAATGGCTGAAAGGATCACTTTTAAATTATGTTATCTGAGCATAATAAAAAAGGATAAAAACAAGTTCAAATGTTCGCCTATAAACATCCATAGATATTCCTAAAAATAGACACATTTAGTAGTTAAATATTAAATAACATGCCTAAAATTGTGAATATTTAGCATCCAATATATTAAGTGAACTATGTAATCAGATAAGAAAATGGCATATTTAAAATTTTTAATTCTATTTCCATTGCTTTAAATACTGTAGGTAATAAATGGATATTTTGAAAGTTTATGAAATTACCAATAATAAAAGGGAAGCTGAAAAAACTATTTTCTAAATGAGGCAATTTTAAAAAAATTATTTTGCTCAAATTTAAAAAAACCTGAATTATCATTTTCTTATGAAAAAAATGATAAAAATGTCATGTAAGGAGAAAATCAAAGGGAAAGTAGCCAAAAGATAAGACAAATGGAAATACTACTAAATTGTGTCAGGAAATAAAATATTATGAATTTTTAAAAATTTTGAAATGTATGTGATACTTGCCACATTTTCGTAGTTTATAGTGATTTATTTTATCATTCTAAAAATAATTTAGAAAAAAAAATTCCTAAATGGGATCCCCAGAATTACATAAGTTCAGGGATTTTTGGAACTTCAATCAGTCACAGTTCAAAACATGGAGACTGAGCCCAGCCTCAGAAGCCCATTAAGGTTATGGAGCTAAGCTCGCAGCTCACCTTTGACAAGGGTTTGTCTGAGCTCCTCACCCAAGTAACAGACTGGACTTTTGTCTCAGCCTGTGCTTGGTAAGCAAGAATCCTCATTCTGCCTTTGAGTTCACTCTTTCACAGAGCCTTTGTGTAGCTGTGTCTTAGAAAAGGAAACCAGACAAATCCCCCAAGCCAGGCAAAGTGAGAGAGTCTATGCAATTATCTTGGCACTCTGAGTTCCTCTTCTATGTAGTATCATAGCCATGTTTATCTCATGGACATGCTTTAAAGATGAAATGGGATGGCAGAAATGTATGTGTAAACTCTTTGAGGCATAATAGGTGCTTGATCCATGGAGTCACCATGAGAGTCAAAACAAGAGTTGGATGCAATCTCAAAAATGACAGAATGATCTCTGTTCATTTCCAAGCAAACCATTCAATATCACAGTAATCCAAGTCTATGTCCTAACAAGTAATGCTGAAGAAGCTGAAGTTGAATGGTTTTATGAAGACATAGAAGAACTTCTAGAACTAACACCCCAAAAAAGATGTTCATTATAGGGGTTTGGAATGCAAAAGTAGGAAATCAAGAAATATCTGGAGTAACAGGCAAATTTGACCTTGGAGTACAGAATGAAGCAGGGCAAAGGCTAATAGAGTTTTGCCAAGAGAACATAGTGGTCATAGGAAACAACCACTTACAACAACACAAGAGAAGACTCTACACATGGACATCACTAGATGGTCAATACCAAAATCAGATTGATTATATTCTTTGCAGCAAAAGATGGAGAAGCTAGCCCTATACAGTCAGCAAAAACAAGACTGGGAGCTGGCTGTGGCTCAGATCATGAACTCCTTATTGTCAAGTTCAGATTTAAATTGAAATAAGTAGGGAAAACCACTAGATCATTCAGGTATGACATAAATCAAATCCCTTATGATTATACAGTGGAAGTGAGAAATAGATTCAAGGGATTAGATCTACTAGAGTGCCTGAAGAACTATAGACCAAGGTCTGTGACATTGTATAGGAGGCAGAGATCAAGACCATCCCCAAGAAAAAGGAATGCAAAAGTGTATTATGTTACTCTCTATTCATCCCATCCTCACCTTCCTACCCGCCCCTCCACCCATGTCCACAAGTCAGTTAATGTCTGTGTCTCCACTGCTGCCCTGCAAATAGGTTCATCAGTACCACCTTTCTAGATTCCATATATATGCATTAATATATGATATTTGCTTTTCATTTTTCTGACTTACTTCATTCTTCATAACAGGCTTTAAGTTCACCTACCTCATTAGCACTGACAAATAGTCCACTGTATAAATGCACCACAGTTTCTTTATCCATTCACTGTCAATGGACATCTAGGTTGCTTCCACGTCCTGACAATTGTCAACAGTGTTGCAATGAACATTGGAGTACATATATCTTATCCAATTATGGTTTTGTCAGGGTTTATGCCCAGTAGTGGGATTGTTGAATCATATGGTAGTTTTATTCCTAGTTTTTTTAAAGGAATCTCTATACTGTCTTCCATAGTGGCTGTATCAATTTACATTCCCACTAACAGTCTAGCTCAGCTTTATATCTTGTCAGAAAAAAACCATTAAACAAGTCCAAGATACACGTATTCAAGGTAAAACACACATATACACACACAGATGAATCACACAAGGCCATCAAGTCACCATGGCCTTGGCACTTGAGAAGGGATTCTTATCATCAAATGAGTCCCAGCACTGGTACCCCAAGAAGGGAGGTTCAGTTCAGTTTAGTTCAGTTCAGTCGCTCAGTCATGTCCGACTCTTTGCAGCCCCATGAATCACAGCGCGCCAGACCTCCCTGTCCATCTCCAACTCCCGGAGTTCACTCAAACTCATGTCCAACCAGTCGGTGATGCCATCTAGCCATCTCATTCTCTGTCGTCCCCTTCTCCTCCTGGCCCCAACGCCTCCCAGCATCAGAGTCTTTTCCAGTGAGTCAACTCGTCGCATGAGGTGGCCAAAGTATTGGAGCTTCAGCATCAGTCCTTCCAATGAACATCCAGGATTGATCTCCTTTAGAATGGACTGGTTGGATCTCCTTGCAGTATAAGGGACTCTCAAGAGTCTTCTCCAGCACCACAGTTCAAAAGCATCAATTCTTCGGCGATCAGCTTTCTTCACAGTCCAACTCTCACATCCATACATGACCACAGGAAGAAGGGAGGTATTTAATATTTATTTTTAATATGAACACTCTTTACTTCTGGTCAATGTGCCTTTTTCTGTAATAATTAAAACTGATGTATAATGTACGATTGATAGGCTACAAATGGGCTATTTTAACTAGCATCAAATTCAAGTTGAAATATGTAAACGCCAGAATGGTTTCCTTATATCTCAAAATGTGAATATTTCTCTTACCACCAGCAAGGGGACCCTGGAGCCTGATCTCATCATTCTCTGATATTTTCATCTTTTATAAGTATACATATTAAACTGAATTCCCATTCCAGGCTGGATTGAGTCTTCCATTGTCCTTCTGTCCTTAGAAATCTTGAGTTAAAGATGCTGTGGAAAACTGTTATAAATGGTAACTTGACTGGGAAAACCTGCCTGCCTCTTAGAGTCATACACTGGTTCCTGAGTAGACCACACAAGGTAAGCAGGAATCACTCACACTAGAAAGCTGTCTGCATGAAGCCTCTCCCTGCCTCCATTTCCCTCTCTTCCCTAATCACTTGCCTGAAGACTGGCAGAAAAGGGACAGCCACTGAGGCCTTCTGACCCAAAGAAAACAAGCTCATTTCACATGGCCTGTGACTCCCTGACATTGAAAAGTATGCCAGATTTATCCAGCAATTTCCATTTATCATCTGTCTAGATTGCTTGCATGTCAATCTTTCAAGTTTCACAGTAAGTCAGATAGAACTCAGAGAGGGACAGTTCACCACTTGTTTTAATAAGTCATTTTAAAATCTGTTCTAAAGTCATGCCTTCCTGTCTGTAAAAAGGGCCCCAGATTAAAAACATGCCTCTTTCTTGGACTCATAAATAGCTTCCCTGCCATACTATATACTATAGGGCAGTCCCCTTGGCGGATGGCGATATCTGCTACAGTGGGGTGGCTTCCTTTTCCTAGAGATCCGTCATGTGCACATAGCACAGCATCTTCCTTTTCCTGACTGCCTGGGACTTCCTCAAGCACCAGCTCACATTTCTTCCTATGAAATTTGCATCTTGGGGCATCTGTTTGCCTTCCTGTGCCTACTGGGTCTTTGGGTTTGAGAGGATGTCTCTTGACTGATCATCGCTTGGGAGTCTTCTTTTTGTTCAGTTTCAGCTTCCTGAAAGCTTAAATCTGAAGTTACCCAATTTTTGTCCAAACTTTCAAGCATTTCTCAGCCCCTGCTGCCTGAACTCTGCCTAACCTTTACCAATGTGCCACCAAGTTCTTAATGAGATTGTTTCATGTTGTCATGCTAGAAAATTGAAAATGAAAGAGCTTTGATTTCTTAAAGGAATCACATAAGGGAGTCTGTGAGTTCCCTTTTATTCTTTATCTTCTAATTAGAAGACTGGAGTTTTTTAAGCAGAAAGAATGAGGAGACGAAAGAAGATTATTACAAAGACAGTATTTCAACCTTCACATTTTTCCCTCTTTCATGTTTATTCCCACCTTCACATGATTCCAATTTACAATTAAGAAACCTGAAATGATTTCTACTCATAAAGAAACCAAAAGATCCATGTCGTTCAGAGAAGAGTTTTGAAAGATTTGGAAGGTGTCCCTGCCCTAAACTGCTAGTAACATTCAGCCCATCCCCTCCCTAAGCAGCCTACCCAGTCAACCTAACTCTTTACTCGTTCTTGAGGCAGCTAACTGAGCTTCCCCCTACTGTCTCTATTAATAATCCATGATAATTTAAGGGGAGCCTTTATGGACACAGAAGTTCTGCCTGCCACCAAGAACTCCTATACCTCAAATATTCCTCACTTTGTGCAGACATCTCCATCCCATAAAGACTTGACACTCTCCTTATCTAAAGATGACCCAACCTTGGGGATTCCTATATGGTTCTGAATTCTAGAATCTATATGTCAATTCTTTAACAGAGAATCAAGTGCTACCTTGTAAATCACTCCACATGCAGAGGCTCTATTCTCCAAACTTTTTGAAAAGTTTAAAATGTATATATATATATATATATATATATATATATATATATATATACATAATGTAGAACTAAATATATAAAAGGTCAGAATAGGATTAGGGTTAGGGTGTGTATGTACATATACATATCTGTATATACAGATAAATAGATAGAGGATAGATACAAGCACATTGTGTAGATGATATAGATATAAGCATGGATATAGGCATAGACAGATTCACAGGTGGTGCAGTGGTAAAGAATCCGCCAGCAAAGCAGAAGACATGGATCAATTCCTGGGTCAGGAAGATCCCTGGAGAAGGAAATGGTAACCCACTCCAGTATTCTTGCCCAGGGAATCCCATGGACAGAGGAGTCTGGTGGGCTATAGTGCATGGAGCCACAAAGAGTCAGACACAAATTAGCAACAAAACAACAGCAACAATAGATTCAGATATGCATTGCATCCTTTCTAACATCATGAACAAAGAAAGAATACTGAAGGCTGTGAAGAGAAGAACCAAACATTCACAGAGCTCTTCTACCATTTACTAAACACCACCAAGCCTTTAAAAATACTATCTCCATTTTCTCAAGAAATTAATTATCTGGCTGGCAAAAATCCAAACTTTTGACACCACTCTTTGTTAGTGACTGTGTGGGAAAAACTGGACCTCTCATGCATTGCTGGTGGGGGTGAAAACTGGCTCAAGGCCCAAGGAAGTCAATTTTGCAATTGACATGCAGCAAAATCACTTCTATCCTTTTGATCCAGCAATCTCTTTTCTGGAAATTTAACCTACAGATACGTTTGCAAGTGTGTGAAATGGCATTGTGAAATGGCATATTTTCAAGTTTACTCATTGTGACTTTATTTGTATGGGATTAGAAAAAAATCTGAAAAAGCCTATCAATGTGAGCCTTATGAAATGAATTATGGTACAACTCGACAATGAAATTCTGTGCAACTGAAAAAAGAATAATGAAACTCTTTATGTGCTGAGATGGAAAGATGAGCTCTAAGATAGACTATTATTTAAAAAAGGCAAAGTGCAAGGCAGTGTATATAACATGCATTTGTATTTGCTTGTATTTCTATAAAGACACTCAGGTGGAAGACACAAGTGACTATTATATTCTAGTGGCAGGTCTAGGCAGACAGAATATAAGGTATAGAAATCAAAATTTCACTGCATATTTTCATATGGATTATTTTCTGATCCTGTGACCATGTTGTTGCTGTTATTGTTGTTTGTCAGTAAGTCATGCCCACTCTTTTTCAACCCAGGGACTGAATGAAACCCACCAGCTTCCTCTGAAGCCTGGAGTGGGTTGCCATTTCCTTCTCCAAGGGATCTTCCTGACCGAGGTATTAAACCTGTGCCTCTTGCATTGGCAAGCATATTCTTTACCACTGAACCACCTGGGAAGCCCATTCAAAATTCATATTAAAACTTCAAGCATTGTCTATACTTGAAATCATGCTCTTAAAACCTATTGAGGGATTTTCAGTTCAGACAAGATGGTTTAAACTTGTTTATCCCTGATCTCCGTTGCTAAATAAATTCTCACCCTGGAAAACAACACAAGAAGTAGCCAAGGAGAACTCTGAAACCAGAAAAGAGGAAAGTCACATGGTTTGGGACCTCAGGATTGAAGAGAGAACACAGTAGCAGTGCATCTACACCCTGTTTTGGCCCAAGAAGGTGACTCAAGTCCAGCATTTCCTGACCCTAATCTAGCAAGAAGGCAGCCCAGGTGAGATCTCCTCCTCCATCCCTGACACCATTGAATCAAAAGAGATTACCTCTGACAACAGAGCTCCTGTCCAAGGTTATGAACCTCCATCCATAGTTCTTCAGGCACTTTGTCTACCAGATCTAGTCACTTGAATCTATTCGTCACCTCCACTGTATAATCATAAGGGATTTGATTTAGGTCATACCTGAATGGTCTAGTGGTTTTCCTACTTCCTTCAATTTGAGCCTCAATTTTGCAATAAGGAACTGATGATCTGAGCTACAGTCAGCTCCCAGTCTTGTTTCTGCTGACTGTATAGATCTTCTCCATCTTCGGGTGCAAGGAACACAATATAGTTTGGTACTGACCATCTGGTTATGTCCACGTGTAAAGTCATCTCTTGTGTGAGGGTGTTTGCTACGACCAGTGCCTTCTCTTGGCAAAACTCTGTTAGCCCTTGCCCTGCTTCATTTTGGCCATGGGATAACATGGTGGACAGGCTGAAGAGGCATTGGCAGCCTGGGAAGTGGCTTCTCAGAGATCACGTAGGAGGGAGCCGGGTAGTGACTAGCGCCCCTAGTTCCCAGCTGGAAGACATGAAAGGTAGTAGCGGCAGATTGGCTTCAGGATGGCCAGGGACTCTTGGACAGAAGAGAGGCAGGGGTGCCTTCTGCTCCCGGGCAGCAGATTGGCCCCAGGGCAAATCTGTGGGCTTCCAAGTCAGTAAAATGGTAAAGAATCTGCCTGCCAAAGCAGGAGACACAGAGACATGAGTTTGATTCCTGGGTTGGTAAGATTCCTTGGAGGAGGAAATGGCAACCCATTCTGGTATTCTCGCCTGGAAGATTCCATGGACAGAGGAGACTGGTGGGCTACAGTCCATGGGGTCGCAAAGTATCAGACATGACTGAATGTCTAAGCACGAACGGTGGAATTTATAAAAATGATATATCGGAGAAGGCAATGGCAAGCCACTCCAGTACTCTTGCCTAGAAAATCCCATGGACAGAGGAGCCTGGTAGGCTGCAGTCCATGGGGTCGCTACTAGTCAGACACGACTGAGCAAGTCGCAAAGTATCAGACATGACTGAATGTCTAAGCACGAACAGTGGAATCTATAAAAATGATATATAGATGATCTTATTTGCAAAGCAGAAACAGAAAGCAGCTGATTCTTAAGCATCCTGTCAGGTTGCTTGCTTCAGGGTCAGTATCTGTCCTGGAGGTACTACCTTTCTTGCTAGCATCTTGGCATGGGAGATGAGTGTCAACCCTGATAGTGAAGGTGACCCCTTTTCCTGGCCATTTGTTGATATTGGGGCTGCTGATGGACCCCCTTTTGGTACTTGAAAGCTTATTGGAGCACTGAAAAATTGCTTTCCAATTATGGTGCTAGAGAAGAATTTTAAGAGTCCCATGGAATACAAGATTAAGCTAGTCAATCCTAAATCCAAAGGGGAGGGATATATATGGTAAATAACCCACCTGACAATTAAGGAGACATAAGAGAAAGGAGTTCAATCCCTGGGTTAAAAAGATCCTCTGAAGAAGGACACAGCAATCCACTTCAGTATTCTTGCCTGTAGAATCTCATGGACAGAGGAGCCTGGTGGGCTACAATTCATAAGGTCGCAAAGAATCAGACACGACTGAAGCATTAGCACTGCATATATTTACGTATGTGTATATATGTATATATATGCATATCAGCCATATATACATATACAGCTGATTCATTCTGCTGTGCAGTAGAAGCTAACACAACTTTGTAAAGCAACTATATTCCAATAAAATTCCTTTCAAAAAGAATCAGCTGCTCTATTTTTCCAGAAACACAAACTGTAATACACACTTATGGGATTCAACTGAGCAAAGAAAAAGACAACAACCTTATTCCTCCACACATCCCTTCCCTTTCCACAGGTCCTCAGCTGCCACCAGTCTTTTAGAATCTCATCTTTCAATGAAAATTGAAGTATTGATGCCCATCTTAACCTGGGATTTTTAAATTCTTGTACTGGGTATATATTTTGTGATATAAAGGAATCATAAGAATGCATCACCCATGAGTGAGAAAATAATCCCAAGAAGTCTTACCCACAAAGGAATCCAAAGGCAAGAGAAAATTATGTTCATTAAATAAAATTTAAAGCAAGTATATAAGACAAACGTAGAGTTTTGTTTTGATTGCATGAACTATCACATGTTCAGCACCTTGGTCACCTCAAAGGAGCTGATGAGGATAACACTGTGATGAGTATTACCATTAAGGTGCTACACAAACCTGAGTGATGTCAACTGGGTCCAGGAGAGTTGTATCATGTGAAGTAGAAGGATGATATGTCAGGCACAAGTGTAACTAGTATCATAAGGAAAGTAAGTCAGAGAAAAACAGATACCGTATGATATCACTTTCAGGTAGAATCTAAAATATGACACAAATGAACTTATCTATGAAACAGAAACAGACTCACAGACATAGAGAACAGATTTGAGGTTGTCAGTGGGAAGGGGTTAGTGGAGGGAGGGATTGGGAGTTTTGGATTAGCAGATGTAAACTAGTGCATATAGGATGGATAAACAATAGGGTCCTACTGTATAGAACAGAGAACTATATTCAGCACCTGTGATAAGCCACAATGGAAAAGTATATGAAAAATAATATATATATTGTGAATCACTGAAGAATATGTATATATTCATATATATAGAGAGAGACAGATAGAGATATATACTGAATCACTTTGCTGTACACCACAAGCATAAGCTGGAATCAAGATTGCTGGAAGAAATATTAATAACCTCAGATATGCAGATGACACCACACTTATCCCAGAAAGCAAAGAGGTACTAAAGAACCTCTTGATGAAGGTGAAAGAGGAGAGTAAAAAAATCTGGCTTAAAACTCAACATTCAAAAAATTAAGATCATGACATCTGCTCCCATCACTTCATGGCAAATAGATGGGGAAACATTGAAACAATTACACACTTTATTTTCTTGGGCTCATAAATCCTGCCAATGGCGACTGCAGCCATGAAATTAAAAGATACCTGCTCCTTGGAAGGAAAGCTATGACAAACCTAGACAGCATATTAAAAAGCAGAGATATTATTTTCCCAACAGAGGTCCATATAGTCAAAGCTATGGTTTTACCAGTGGTCGTGTATGGATGTGAGAGTTGGACCATAAAGAAAGCTGAATGTCGAAGAATTGATGCTTTTGAATTGTGGTGTTGGAGAAGACTCTTGAGAGTCCCTTGGACTGCAGGGAGATCAATCCAGTACATCCTAAAGGAAATCAGTCCTGAATATTCATTGGAAGGACTGATGCTGAAGCTGAAGCTCCAGTACTTTTGCCTCCTGATGTGAAGAGCTGACTCATTGCAAAAGACCCTGATGCTGGGAAATACTGAAGGTAGGAGAAGGGGGTGACAGAGAACAAGATCGTTGAATGGTATCACTGACCCAATGGACATGAATTTGAGCAAACTCAAGGAGATGGTGAAGGACAGGGAAACCTGGCGTACTACAGTCCATGGGGTTGCAAAGAGTCAGACACAACTGAGGGACTGAACAACAGAAGCTAACAACTATAAATTGTAAGTCAACTATGCATGCATGCTTCCTAAGTTGCTTCAGTAGTGTCTGACTCTTTGCAACCCTATGGACTGTAGCCCTCCAGGTTCCTTTGTCCATGGGATTCTTCAGTCAAGAACACTGGAGTGGGATATCATGCCCTCCTCCAGGGGATCTTCCCTACTCAGGGATCAAACCCATGTCTTATGTTTCCTGCATTGATAGGCAGGTTCTTTACCACTAGCTCCCCCTGGGAAGCCCAAATCAACTAAACATCAATTTAAAAAAAGAAAAGCAGAAGTTACAAGATAGAAATTTCTAAGCACAAAGAAAAAAATGGAAATACAACTAGAATAACTAAATATGGTTAAAGGAGATGAATACAGGTACAGCACTGACAAATGGGCAGACTGGAGTAGTCTGTTTTATGTGTCAAATAAGCTGAACTATAGTCCTCATAGCTGTGAAGGTATTTTGTAGATATGAAGAAAGTCCATAGTCAGCCAACTCTAAGTAATATAAATTATCCTGAAAAATCTGGATGGACCTGCTTTAATCAGTTGAACGGCCTTAAGAGCAGAATATAGGCTTCCCAGAAGAAGAAATCGCCCCCAAGAACTGCAGTTTCAGCTCTGGCTCTATGTTCCGCCCACCCCTCCTGACTACCTGCCCTGTGGACCGCAGACTTGCCAGACCAATTCTCTCAATCATATATACCATTTTGTGGTAAGAAATCTCTCAATATCTACCTCCTCCTGGTTCTGTGTCTCTGCTGGGATTTTGCCTGACTGATACCAACTTTGTTTCTTATCATTATTCCTCTAACCCCAACTTATGTGGGTCACTGCCTTTCACCCTGTATTCTAACCATGCCCTACTTCCTCTGCTATACAGATCACACTAACAGACCAGGTTTTGCTCAAATGCAGCACTAACGAGCTCTCCCTCTCTTCCTATCTCATCTTGTTCTGCATGCCTTGTGCCTGTATTTCTGTCTTGAACTTTATTCAGCTTATTCTTTGATCCTATACAACCTTGCATTATTTTTTGAGTGGCTGATAGAGTTCCTCTGCCATCCACCATTGTTGCTAGTTTTAAAGATCTTAAGAACAGAAATAGAATCTTCAGGTTGCTTTAGTATAATTCTGGTGGACCCAGAGTAGATACTTATTTATACACGCCTGATGTAAACATATTTTGTGTGGAAGGGTGATCTGAAAAGAGGGGATATTTACTAAACCTCATTCTAAATGAAAATAAACATCTCAAATAAATCTCAACATAACAGCAGCCAGAACAGATTGTAGAATCATTTATGTTTACTAACTTGGAGACCAATTACAATGATTATACTATGAGAATGAAAAGCATACATATATTGGGTCAGTAGCTTAGTCGTGTCCGACTCTTTGTGACCCCATGGACTATATAATCCACCAGGCTCCTCTGCCCATGGGATTCTCCAAGCAAGAATACTGGAGTGGGTTGCCATTTCCTTCTCCAATACATGTATTAATCATATACAATTATATAACTAAGTTTGTGACCTCATGGACTATATAATCCACCAGGCTCCTCTGCCCATGGGACTCTCCAAGCAAGAATACTGGAGTGGGTTGCCATTTCCTTCTCCAATACATATATTAATCATATACAATTATATAACTAAGTTAAAGTACATTCTTGCTCTGATTATTACATAAGTACCTCCTAGAATCCAGTGATTTCAAGAACTGTGTTACCATCAACATCCTACTTTATTCCAGGCAACTGAGAAAATGATGGTATGTCCTACTCTTCGGAGGACTTGTGAAAACTGTGCAAGGAGACCTTACCTGACAGGCTGTCTATGATAGGGTCATTGCAGATACAATAAAGACTAACAACAGAATGTTAGAAGAAGGTAGATTTCATCTTCTAAAAGAAACCTTCTAGCCATCAGAGAAGCAAGACGTATCAATTAACCTGTTTCTAAAGCATCAACTTGAGGAAAGATACACTAACATATGAAAATGACTTGTACTAAAATGTCCCTTCTAAACAGAAGTCAGTATTTGTTACCAATCTAAAATTTACCCATAAAAGACCAGAAAAAGCAAAAGTGTAGAGGACTGATGAAGCAGAATAAGTAAACTGAGTGCGTCTCACTTACATAGGCACAACACTTGAGGCTCTTATTTCATCATCAAAAATTACTAAGACACTGATGATATTATTTCTCCACTTAGAAATGAGAAATCAAGGTTCAGAGAAGTTGATTATTTTTTCCCAGGTTACTCAGTGAATCATTGCTGGAACCTAGAACTGAACTCAAGCCAAACTAATTTTCAAAATCAGTTTTCTTTTCATACATCTCCATAAAAAGTATCTAAACACATTTATTTACTACTTTTATTCACAATCCCTTAGGGATGTTATTATTAAGATGTTATTAAGAAGAAGTGGCAAGAATACACAGAAGAACTGCACAAACAAGATCTTCACAACCCAGATAATCAGGATGGTGTGATCACTCACCTAGAGCCAGACATCCTGGAATGTGAAGCCAAGTGGGCCTTAGGAAGAATCACTACAATCAAAGCTAGTGGAGGTGATGGAATTCCAGTGGAGCTATTTCAAATCCTGAAAGATAATGCTGTGAAAGTGTTGCACTCAATATGCCAGCAAATTTGGAAAACAGCAGTGGTCACAGGACTGGAAAAGGTCAGTTTTCATTCCAGTCCCAAAGAAAGATAATGCCAAAGAATGTTCAAACTACCGCACAATTGTACTCATCTCACACGCTAGTAAAGTCATGCTTAAAATTCTCCAAGCCAGGCTTCAGCAATACATGAACCATGAAATTCCAGAAGTTCAAGCTGGTTTTAGAAGAGGCAGAGGAACCAGAGATCAAATTGCCAACATCAGCTAGACCATCAAAAAAGCGAGAGTTCCAGAAAAACATCTATTTCTGCTTTATTGACTATGCTAAAGTATAGATTTGATTGACTGTGTGGATCACAATAAATTGGGGAGAATTCTGAAAGAGATGGGAATACCAGACCACCTGATCTGCCTCTTGAGAAACCTATATGCAGGTCAGGAAGCAACAGTTAGAACTGCACATGGTACAACAGATTGGTTTCAAATAGGAAAAGGAGTACGTCAGGCTGTATATTGTCACTCTGCTTATTTAACTTATATGCAGAGTACATCATGAGAAACGCTGGGCTGGATGAGGCAAAAACTGGAATCAAGATTGCTGGGAGAAATATCAATAACCTCAAATATGCAGATGACACCACCCTTATGACAGAAAGTGAAGAAGAACTAAAGAGCCTCTTGATGGCAGTGAAAGAGGAGAGTGAAAAAGTTGGCTTGAAGCTCAACATTCAGAAAACGAAGATCATGGCATCCAGTCCCATCACTTCATAGCAAATAGATGGGGAAAGAGTTGATGATTTTATTTTTCTGGACTCCAAATTCACTGAAGTTGGTGATTGCAGCCATGAAATTAAAAGACGCTTACTCCTTGGAAGGAAAGTTATGACCAACCTAGATAACATATTAAAAAGCAGAGACATTACGTTGTAAACAAAGTAATGTCAAGGCTATGGTTTTTCCAGTGGTCATGTATGGATGTGAGAGTTGGACTATAAAGAAAGCTGAGCACCAAAGAATTGATGCTTTTGAACTGTGGTGTTGGAGAAGACTCTTGAGAGTCCCTTGGACTGCAAAGAGATCCAACCAGTCCATCCTAAAGGAGATAAGTCCTGGGTGTTCATTGGAGGGACTGATGTTGAAGCTGAAACTCCAATACTTTGGCCACCTGATGCGAAGAGCTGACTCATTTGAAAGACCCTAATGCTGGGAAAGTTTGAAGGCAGGAGGACAAGGGGACGACAGAGGATGAGATGGTTGGATGGCATTACCGACTCAATGGACATGGGTTTGGGTGGACTCCAGGAGTTAGTGATGGACAGGGAGGCCTGGCATGCTGGGGTTCATGGGGTCACAAAGAGTCAGACATTACTGAGTGACTGAACTGAACTGAAGGGATGTTATCGGACCCAAGACTTTTTTTTAAGTAGAAGCATGAGAGCGTGGGTCCTTCCTCAGCCTGTGAGGGCCAGGGACCCCAGTTTGCAAGTTATATTACTGTTATTCCATTGAATGCCCATTTAGACAACATGCAGCAATAAAATCAGATGTTAGCAGACAGATTCACTTACTTCCTCTTCCAGTCATCACAAACGTGGGATCAGAGATACAGGAGTGAGGGGATGATTGCCAAGGTTTTCATCATCACATTAGCTGCCAGCAGGAAATCTGTGTTGCCAGAAATTGACTTTGACAACTCTTCTGTTGACAGACTAATAAACTCAGTTACATGTCCTGCTATGACGATGGACAGCTTTATTTTCGTTTTATGTTTTCAACATATATTTACTTATCCAAACATTCTGTTTCAGCTAGTATCTTAAAATCACACACTATAACTGTGTTGACAGAAAGATGATTTACTGGCCAGTTTGAGAGCTATCAGGGGACTTGATGTGGGGATCTTTAAGAAATGTGCTTTGAATTCAAAGCAGGAGCCTCGATTCTTCCATCCAATTAAAAAGGAAGCCTAACAGTTGCCGCGGGGGTGTCAGATTATTTATCGCTTTCTGCTTCCTCTCAATGCAGAAAATATACAACTACATCTTAAGGAAGTGGCAAGTTGAAAATCAGAATTCCATTCACTTTGCCCTTGTTTTGTGTATGCAGTGTGCCTGACCTGGTACTCAGTCTCAGGGACAGATGCATGAAAACCTAAAGTGCCTGACCTCAAGGAGCCAAAGAAAGATCAAAAAGTGAATTATGGCAGCCACTTATGCACATGAAAGTTACTCAGGCAAAGTCCTGGGGCAGGATAAAGAATGATCTGGAACAAAAGTAAGGAAGAAAGTTCAGGGTCTAAAGAATGGAGTGATACTTCTATAAAATTGTACATCAACTCTATTTCAATAAAAATAAAATAACCTATTTGACATAAAAAAGAATGGAGTGATAAACTTTACTCAATTTTCTGTGGTAACCTATATGGGAAGGAAATTCAAAAAAGAGGGGATATATGTATATGTATAACGGATTCATTTTGCTGTACAGCAGAAAATAACACAACATTGTAAAATAACTATACTTCAATAAAAATTGAAAAGAATCTAATGCATTTAAGGAATGAATAGTCAGTGAGTACCAACATAACTTGACCCATATGGGAATGCAACTGAAAACATCGGGGTTTAGGAGGGTGCCATGTGATGAGAAGTCACACTTACTGAACTGTGTGTGTGTTAGTCACTCAGTTGTGTCCGACTCTTTGCGACCCCATGGAATATAACCCACCAGGCTCCTTTGTCCATGGGATTCTCCAGGCAAGAATACTGGAGTGGGTTGCCATTTCCTTCTCCAACTGAACTGAGAAGCGGGGATTTTATCAATGAGATAATGGGGATGATATAGGATTTGAAGTTGAGCAGTAATAGACTCAGAATTTCTTTTAGAAAATAAGTTACCAAAAAAAAAAAAAAAAGTGTTAGTCACTCAGTCATGTCTGACTGTTTGCAACTCCATGGGCTGCAGCCTTCCAAGCTCCTCTATCTGTGGAATTCTCCAGGGAAGAATATTGGAGTCAGTTACCATGCCCTCCTCCAAGGAATTTTCCCCATACAGGGGTAGAACCCAGGTCTCCTTCATTGTAGGTAGATTCTTTACTGTCTGAGCCACTAGAGAAGCCCAAGTAATAAAAATGCTAGATCAGCCTTAGAATTTCACAAATAATTCATGTTGTCTGGAGCATGATATAACTGGAGAACCTTTTGAAGGATACTCACACTGACAAAGTCAGAGACAATAAGAATATCCAGGTTTGAGTCCTACTCATCTTATCATTGAACATTCTTGGGCTCTCCATCCTAAATCACCCTTGGGTCCTTCTTATGAATACTTGCTTTGACCTCATCAAGCTTGTCGTGGGAATGAAATGATGTAAATGTATAGGAAGAAGGAATCTGTGAGGAAGGATTAGAATCTTGTCAAAGGGATTTCATGCCCATTTATTCATGAGTTTATTCCAGTTGCAATAAGGGACAGAGTCTATTATTTTCCTCTGCTATAAGGTATAAGGAGGGATCAAGTCAGTGAAATTACTTGCCATAGGTCACAGTGTTATTGCATTACAGAATTTTAATGGATAAAGGGATATTTTCTAAATTTTATCTCTAAATTACATATGTAAAATATGTCCACAAGATTCAAACTGCACATACTGATAAATCCTTTCTTTCATGACAATTTACAAAATCCAACCTCACTCTATTATTTAAAATAGAATTGGTAAACTATATTAAGCAATCACACTTTCTCTCATTCTCTTATTGCTCATTATTCTTATTATTCATTTAGTTGATTCATTCCAAATAAAAATCACAGCAGTTCACGACCACTAGCTTCAACAGAAGTATGCAAGAGCTTGAAATATCTGAGACCTTCATTCCCCTCATGTTTCCATTTTTTGCTTTTCAAGATTATGAAAGTAACAGCATGAAAGAGTACTCAGTGTTGTCTAAACCATAGTCGAGAGATGGGCAAATATAATCTGAGCTTGAATATCAGAAAATGGCAAAGGTGAGAAAATGAAACTTTACAGTATGATAACAAGCTATTGTGAGTGTGACATCATACTATGGGAAGTCAATACATTTGCTCTGAGTCCTACTGGAGCAAATCAAAACTTCTTTCATAGTGACCATGTATAATCCATGATAATCAACACTGTACTGCTGAAGAATATAGGTTACAAGAAATATGTGATTTGACTAAAGTCATTTATGACAGATAGATTTGACTCAGGCCTTTTGAGCCTAGACTGGGCTTCTTTCTATGACATTTATCTTTCTATTATAACTTCAGCAATGGCAACAAGTGTGCCAAACTCTAATATCTGTTTAGTAACCTACAATGTAAAAAGTATTCTATAGCCTTATGATTTGGTGGCATAGGAACACAAATTATTGAATGGTTTACATGAAAAACATACCAAAACTTTCACAAACACAATTTTACACACATGATAGACACCATTTAACATGGAAATACCAGATCCCAAATATTATGCAAGGTATTTTTCATCTCTTGCTTCCAATCTATATAGTAACTGTTTAAATGAGGTTTT
Source organism: Moschus berezovskii (assembly GCF_049115385.1). Classification (NCBI taxonomy): domain Eukaryota; kingdom Metazoa; phylum Chordata; class Mammalia; order Artiodactyla; family Moschidae; genus Moschus; species Moschus berezovskii. The sequence continues at coordinate 60,285,453 of NC_142461.1, forward strand.
ATTGTTTTAAAGATCAAGCAACTGAGGCTGAAAAACGGTAAATAACTTATCCAAGACTAGAAAGCTATAAATATAACATAGATCTGTCTGGATCCAAAGCTGAGGCACAGATGGAAAATGTGTCTTCATATATTAAGTTTAATATGTATGTATCCAGGCCAGATTACTTCTAACTCATGAGATATACCAGAGCTTTCTATTTCTGTGGCAATTAGTCTTTTTTTGATTGAAATACATTAGAAATAGATGTACATTTTTTCCATTCAGTGTTCAAAGTAAATATCAATGGTTTCCAAAGAAAGACAACATCAGCAATTAAACTATCCCCAGTTAATTATCTGCTTTCATATTTTGGGAACTTTTGTTGCTTCTAAGGATTTAAAATAAAGTCAAATCTTGTGATTACATTTTTTTGCACGTTGTCAAACCGACGTAAGCATTTGAAGTTAGCGTTACTGCAGCTTCAGTTAATGATTGGAAGGGAAGGTAGAGGGAAAGACGGAGAGAAAGAGGAAGGAAAGACCAAGTGAAACAACTCACCATGGAGGAAATGACTGTGGGAAACTGAAATCGTTAATGATGCGTTCAAAAGGAAGAGAAGCGATCCGAGGTGAATATGCAACCTTCATTCCTCCTCCTGTCTAAGCAGAAGTCTTTGTATCCATTTGTTTATTATCCCACCATGTTCCATAAAATATTTAAGCATGATCTTTATTCCACTTGTGCATGCTAAGTTGCTTCAGTTGTGTCTGACTCTTTGTGATCCTATGGACTGTATATCCCACCAAGGTCCTTGGTCCATGGGATTCTCCAAGCAAGAATACTGGAGTGGGTTGCCATGACCTTCTCCAGAGGATCTTTCTGACCCAGGGATTGAACCCATGTCTCTTATGTCTCCTGTATTGGCAGGCAGGTTCTTTACTACTAGCACCAACTGGGAAGCCCTGTTCTCCCACTTAGAGATGTTTGAATGTGATAAGGAATTGCTTTTGAACCACTTAAAACTGAGTTCAATCCCACTTCCACAAGCTTTGTGACTTTAAGCATTAATACCCTATTTGCAAAGTGGAAATAGAGACACAGAGGTAGAAAACAAATGAGTGGACATCAAAGGGAGAGAAGCGGGTGAGATGAACTGGGATTGGGGCTGACATATATACACTACTATGTATAAAATAGATAACCAATGACAAACTACTGTATAGCACAGGGGAAAGAAAGAAGGTACAATCTGTTTGTAGGACATATATTAAGCTAGCCTTAAAAATGCATTCCCATATCCTGTAAGTGCAGACAAATGCTGTTTGAGTCCACTTATATGAGGTACATAGAACAGTCAAATTCATAGAGTCATAAAATACATTGGTAGATGCCAGGGGCCAGACAGGTAGGGAGAGGGGATGGGGAGTTCATATTGAATGGGTACACAGTTTCAGTTTAGGAAGGTGAAAAATACTAGAGATGGATATTAGTGAGAGTTGCACAACGTTACTGTACTTAGCATCACTGTACTGTACAGTCAAATATGGTTACTATAGCATGTTTTATATTATGCTACTTTTATCACAATATTTTTTTTTAATATTTACATTCATTGATTCTCAGATAGTAGGGACCAGATATAAACAAACAAACAAAAAATGGCAGTTTAGGAAGAAAAAGAGGAACTAAATATTTAATTTGATATGGTGGAATTAACTATGTGTGACTGTGTGGGCGATAAAGGGGCAAAGAGAAGCGGCATCTAGGAAAGATCTGGGTAGGCTTCATGCAGGAGGTGACAAAGTTGCTGAAGCAAAGAAAGCATAAGAAGAATCTCTGGTCAGGAGACTGGCACGTGTGAAGACCCTGTTGTTTCAAGAAGTCACAGCCCAACAAGTTCAGGGCTAAGGATGTGAAGGCTCCTCCGAGAGTGAGGCAAACTGTATAAACTGCCCAGTACAGGGCATGACACTTAAAAGAAGCTCAATGAACTTTCTTTCTCTTGCCCTTAGGCTGTGCCTTGAGTGAAACTCAAACATTGTCTATGCTCATCCTTATTTCAAATCATTCCTTTGATTCTCACCCTTGAAAACACTCTCCTAAGATTTCTCTGCCTTCCAAATCCAGTCCTTGTGTTCAGGCCTGGTTGCTCCTCCAAGAAGCCTTTCACATCAGTTCAATATCTTCTGATCTCCCTTTTTACAGACTAACAGGCACCTTACAATCAGACTCAAGCACATGACTGCATATCTCCTTGAATTACTTGCTTATTAACAGATACAAAGATATTAGTCCTTCCTCCTGAAGGAGAGGAAAATCTTTCCAATATAGTGATTTTGAATCACCTGAATCCTGACAACACTTAGATAGTTAACAAGCAACAAATTCTCTTGAAAAGAGAATACTCCTACAAAGTTGATGGGAATGTAAATTGGTGCAGCCACTATGCAAAACAATATGGAGGATTTCAAAAAATGAAAAAATAGAGTTGTCCAGCTATACCAAAAATGATCGAGCAATACCACTCCTGGGCAAATATCTGGACAAAACTCTAATTTGAAAAGATGCATGCACCCCTATGTTCATAGCAGCACTATTTACAATAGCCAAGACATAGAAACAACCTAAATGTCCACCAACAGGTGAATGGGTAAAGAAGATGTTGTGTGTGTGTGTTCAGTTGCACAGTTGTGTCTGAATCTTTTGCAGCCCATGTACTGTAGACCACCAGATCCTCTGTCCATGGGATTTCCAAGGCAAGAATACTGGAGTGGAATGCCATTTCCTTCTCCAGGGGATCTTCCCAAACCAGGGATCGAATCCGCATCCCTTTCATCTCCTTCACTGGTAGGCAGATTCTTTACCATTGGCACCACCTGGGAAGCCCAAAGATGTAGTACATATATGCAATGGAATACTCCTCAGCCATAAAAAATGAATGAAATAATGCCATTTGCAGGAACATGAATGGAACTAGAGATTACCATACTAAGTGAAGCAAACCAAAGACAAACATCTTATGGTATTGTTTATATATAGAATATAAAAAATGACACAAACGAACTAATTTACAAAACAGAAACAGATTCACAGACAGAGAAAACAAACTTAAGGTTACCAAAGGGTAAGGACAGAGGAATACATTAGGAGTTTGGGATTAATATTCACACACTACTATACGTAAGTAAACAGCAAGGTTCTACTCTATGGCACAGGGAATTATATTCCAGATGAGATTGGGCACATTCAGGGTGGCATGGCCATAGACATGAACTATATTCAATATTTTGTAATGACCTATAATGGAATAAAGAATCTTATTAAGAATATGTGCATGCATGTGCATGTGTAACTGAATTATTTTGCTTTATATCTAAAACTAGCACAACATTGCAAATCAACCACAGTTCACTAAACAATTAGTTAAAAATAATTTTTTTAAATGGTGTCTTTCTTTCACCTACTGTGTTTTTCTCCAATTTCTCATTTAAATATCCAGCCAGTCATTCAGCTTTGACCCTTCACCATGATGAAGAAGTAATCTTGGGAACATTGCTTGGATATTTCTGTTCATAATCTATTCTCAGAACACTTCTCTTCTGCTCTTTAGTTTATTGCTTTTCTTATTTCTCCCCTTTTCTTTCCTCACGCTTCCCTCTTTAATTGCATCTCGATTGTATGTCTTCCTGAGACCCTTAAAAGTCTTGGAAGTGAAATTTTACATTGCAGGTACCGGACTTATTGACCAATATCTGATTGACTTCATCTACTCAAAAGGTTTCAACAACTATATACCTAGTGATTCCGATCTTCCCCTTGGACGACCTGATTCTGGGATGTCTAGGTACTACTGCATTGGGAGCATTGCTCCAGGCAAACATCATGCCCCAAACTGAACTGAAGAAGGCACCTGCAAAGTCTTTCCCTCTGTCTCCACATCCTCTCTCTGTTCCAATGATCAGAAACTGCATTTGCCAGGTACCAGGTTAAATACTTTATGGGGATTCTTTTATCTAATCTCATGATATTTCATGAGGTGGCTGCTAGTCTTAACCACGTATCACAAATGAGGACATTAAAGCACACAAAGTTCACATAACTTGCCCTAGGTTACACATCTTGTAAGTTGCAGAGCCTGGATTTGACGTAAGGCTGTCAGGCACAGACCAACCTGGGGACTTAGTCACCACATCCTTCATTCATGAAGTCTTCCAAGTTACAAATCTAAAAGTCATCCTTCTCTCTGCTGGATTTGATTTGATTTGTCTTCAAGTCTGTTTGATCCAATTTTAGATATGCCTTTCAAGTAAAGTCCCTTCTTTCCAGCTTGTTCTCACTCTCATTATTTGCTGCTCACACAAATAGCACCGTATTTCTCCCTTACACCCAACACATACCCGCTTTGTACCTTGACACCCGGCATGAAGTTGTCTTCCAACTTCAGTGTGTGCTCTACCATACCATTACAGTTAGAGTCCCAAAAAGAAACTGATAACTAAAACAACAACAAAATAATAATTAGCAAGTTAATTCTCAGTATGAAAACAAAACCAAAATACCATGGCTGGCTTCAAGGTGCTCAGTAGAGAAACAAGCTCCTTTTCAATGAATCACCTATCTTCTCTTCTGTCTGCAAATCCTGCCTCTTTCTTCCTCCATTTCACCCTAGATTCCAGGGTGCGCTAAGCATCACATCATCCTCTCTGCTGCACCAACTTTCACATATCTCTGTCTCTTCAACTTGTCTTTTTTTTTCTCATCCCTCAAGCTTCTGCTCAAGTGTCAATTGTTGTGAAAACTTTCTCACCTCCCCCAGAAAGGGACGGTGCCCTCACCCTAGTAACTCCCCATTACTGTGTGCACCTATATGATTTATCTGTGCATACAGCAAACAGCAGATATCTATGATGTGTCACAGATTAAACAAATGATTGGCGACATAGAGAAGATTCAGGCACTAACCTGTCCTTATGGAGTTTCCATTTAATGGCACACCAAACTACCTTTTTTTCTGTTTAACTGTCTGTCTCAACAATTACATGATATGCCCTTCATATCACAAATTCCTTGGATATGGCAGCATAATATAAGCAAGACACAGTTCTTCCCTAAAGGAATTTATCACCACTGCAGAGGAGTTAATATGAATAAAAATTGTGACACTGGAGGTGGTGGTTAGTGTCATAAAAAGAAGCAGGGTGTGGACTCAAGGATTCATTTTTTTTTTCTTTTTCTTCTATGTTACATATCTAATTACATCCTGCAACACTTGCTGTTTGCATTCAGTGTTAAGCATGGAGATGCATTTTCTTTAGATCTTGTTAGAAAACATGAAGAATACTGGAATATGAATTGATCTGAGCTAAGAGATATGAGTCCTGTTTGCAAGTAAAACTCCTATTAGCAGAATCCCCTACCCTCTTCCAACCTTTTGTTTCAACTATGAAATATCATGTAATGAGAGGACCATTTTACCTACTGCTAAAACAGTTAAAGTGTTATCCCTCTGTAATGACTACCTTAGAGGCTGATAGCCAGATGACTTGATATGCTCCCAATCAATACCTGGCTATTGATTGCCCAAAGGGAGAGGCACTACATCAAGCTTGGGAGAGGAAGAAAGCTGACATCCTCTTGACAAGCTGAAAAGTGAACACTAGAGGTATTGTTAAGATGTCAGAGAGGCTACACTGTGAAACAGGATTAGCAAAGGCCAAGAAAGGGTGAAGATACCCTGCAAAGGGGTCATGTGAATGTGATCAGACAAAAGTGCTGAGAAGATCAAGGATGGCCCCACTCATTAGGCAACATATGGAAGATGAGAAGTAAGTACTTGGATCACTTATTGAGTCTGCCTAATATGAGAGTAATTGTCCATTGCGTGATTACTGACATCAGATTTGTTTTCAAAAGGTACTTATTGTTGAATGGTTAAATACAATTCTGTGGGGACAATCTTATTCCTATTGTAATTCACCTAAAAACCCTCTTTTTCTTCCATCTAGGATTCATCATGAGGGTCAATAATAATTTCCATTTCAGTATACAAATATTTTAGTAAAAACACATGCAAAATGGTTTTATAACATATAGTAAATAATTCTGGCTTAGAAGATGAAATAAGATATCTCAAAAAATAGTGATCAGCATATAAACTGTAGCAAGATTTTAGGAAGACAGGTTGAAATATGAATCAAAACCTTTAAAATGATTCATCATCTTTGACTCAAGAATGCCATTCCTACACCAGTTCAAGAAAACAAAAAAACATGTGAGGTTAAAATTTATTAAGGCACAAAGAAACCCACTGTGGGGTTGGTTATAAAAATAAATATTTGGAAACAATACAGGGCTAATCATCCCCCACCCCAAAAAAAGATTAAAATGGTTGAATAAAAACAAAGTCATTAAATAGGCTATTTATTATATAGTCATTAAAGTGGTATTTATAGATACTGCAGTAACATGTGAAAAGCTTTGGTAATAAAGGGAAGTGATCTCAGATTTCCCCTAGGGGAAAGTGCTTTATAGGAACACCATTTGGACTTTATCAATGAATGAAAAGAGCTATTTATTTTCCCTTTCTTGAGCCAACAAACAAATGCATTGTCCCAAATTACAGTTTATATATATTCTACCATTACATCTTGGCTCTTGCCAATCTGTTTTCAATAGGCTTCCCTCATCCTTGTATTTAGTTTAATTTGAGCCGTCTTTCAAGTGCTAACTTATCCTATTTCCTTCCAGGATGATTTCATTATTATTCTAGAACACAAAACTGTTCTCAACTCTAAGTCTTCTAGAACTGAATTTTCTGTGTGGTATCATGATTTTCTACTGGGTGTCAAGCAATATGAAGGATATCATGAATGTCCCATCACTAAGTTCATATAAAGAGGTTTTCAAAATGTCTTATTGTTTGCAAAAAGAAATAGGATTTATCTTACATCCCAGTCAGAGTCCCTCCATTCCAATCCCAGCTCCTTCATTTGCTGCTGCTGCTGCTGCTAAGTCACTTCAGTCGTTTTTGCTAAAAATAGCTAAATTACCTTGAGCAACAATTTTGGGCTTCAGTGTGCTCATTTATAAAATGAAAAGAATAATAATATCCATCTCCCTTTATTGTTACATTGTAGATTGATCTATGTATTAAGCTCCCATAACCAAATTTCGTTTTAATCTTAACTTGGATTCATAATATATCATGACAGACCTATATTAATACATAGAGTACTCAGTAGTTTGGCTTCAATTACACAACCTTCTAAACTTGGACATTTTAGAAAACTAATAACCATGGTAACTATCTCTGGTGACTGGAAGATCTGATCAGTGGGTGGGTTGCCAAGACTTAATCTGGACTGAATGCATTTGAGTCAGTTCTGATGAGTTGGATGAACCTAGAACCCATTATACAGAGTGAAGTGAGTCAGAAAGAGAAAGATAAATATTGTATTCTAACGCATATATACGGAATCTAGAAGAAGGGTACTGAAGAACTCATTTATAGTGCACCAATGGAGAAACAGACATAGAGACTAGACTTATGGACATGGAGAGAGGGGAGGAGAGGGTGAGTCTAGGGAAAGAGTAACATGGAAACTTACATTACCATATGTAAATAGATAGCCAACAGGAATCTGCTATATGGCTCAGGAAACTCTAAGAGGGGCTCTGTATCAATCTAGAGGGGTGGGATGGGGAAGGAGATGGGAGAGAGTTTCAAAAGGGTGGGGATATATGTATACCTATGGCTTATTCATGTTTGACAGAAAACAACAAAATTCTCTGAAGCAATTATCCTTCAGTGAAAAATAAACTTAAAAAAAATCTGAACTGAAAATACTATGTCACCTCAAGTCATCATACGTCTGGGGATAAAACTGCTAACCAAAACAACTTACAGAGATAATAATGTTTAATGTCAGTTTATTGGACAAATGTTGATCTCACATTTCCTCCTCCTATGGGGACCCTGCCACAGATGGGAAAGGACATGTCCATACACTTGTCAACTCTTCTTAAGCAGGAAATTTTGAACAAAGTGTGTTTGAAAAGTCACAAAACTTGCATGCCCAAGTTTTTATGTTTCATCAGATGAAGAGACAAGAAAATTGAAATGGAATCATAATGTATCTACTTGTAATACTATGCCTACTATGCTTAAAGACTTTGAGAATTCCCGTTGTACCATTCCTTAGAGTTTATCATGCCCTCCATTAAGCCAGACCCCTCTGTTAGCCACAAAGCTAGACAGAAAGAAGCAAATTCTCTGTCCTAAGTCAGCCCTATAGGTTCACATTTACTAGGATGCACCAAGAATGAGGAAACCAAACTAATCCTGAAGAGAATGAAAAGACAAAAGACAAATAGTCAAGAAATTATGCTTTTAATATCATTAGAAATGTTTTAAAAATGTGAAGATCTTTCACCACATTTCAGAACATTTCAAAAATGTTCTGATTATGCATGACTGTTTCAAGAAAATAAACCGCTGTTGAGCAAGGATATTGCCATTTCCACTGGAGGGTTGTGAAGTAGTTTGTTTTACTTTTACTCGTCTTCTGCATTTTACCAGCTCTCATTTCCAATGCCCCACATTTACAGCACATGCTTTATGAAGACAGAAAAGCATGGCTTGATTTACTCAATCAACTCAAATGTGATTCAAAACAGTGCTTCTCACTCAGTTGGAGGAGGAAGAGGAATTAATCAGAGGAGGAAAGTTCTTAAATTGCACAGACATCCAAGGTATGTGTGCCAAACCTCACAGCCACACAGGCATCTCTGATCTGCCCTGGTTGGGTGCCCAGAGGGGAAGAATGGCTTTAATAGTATTGCAGCCAATGGTATAGACATTGAGCAATGTTACAGAAAGGAAGATTGGAAGGTATTTAAAATAAGAAATGGTATTTTTAAGGCTTGATATGTTCAGTTTCCTGCTCATCAACTTTGACAGTGTTCCTTTGAAAATCAGCACTTCACTTCCATCGACTTTCAAGTTCACACTACTTTTATAAAGTTGGAAATCTATTTTTAGCCTGATAGATGGATAAATTTAAAGGAGAACATCTGTAGAGATGGACTTAACAAAATATTGCTGAAAGTGAATAGAATAAACTTTAAAAATCTTAGGATTCTTATCTGTGACTTGGCAGATATTTGGATAGTTTTGACTTAAATCTTCAGGTTTATCTCATCTCACTATTGACTTGATGGCCATTCAGTTGCCTCTGAGTTTCTTACAGCAGCATTTCCATACAAGCTGGACAGTCTTGTATGTGTCCTATAATGTATCTGTACAATTACAGTCTTTCCTTTAGGGATAAATTTCTGGAACCAGACTCAACATTTATAGATTTGGTATTTATTGAGAATCTTAAATAAAATCTTGCAATTTTAGCATTAAAATGGTCTCCAAGATCTTGGTGCACACTCCATCACGTCCAACTCTTTGCAACCCCATGGACTGTACTCACCAGGCTTCTCTGTCCATGGAATTTTTCAGGTAAGAATACTGGAGTGGGTTGCCATTTCCTACTCCAGGGGATCTTGCTGACCCAGGGATCAAACCCACATCTCTTGCATCTCCTGCATTGGCAGGCAGATTCTTAACTACTGAGTCCCCAGGGAAGCCTCTATACTGCACTTGAATTTAGCCAAAAGGCTGAGAAGCAATTTAGTTAGCTTTCCTTTATAGGATCCATGAGAAAACTGAGCTCTGGAGTGTCAAAATTATCTTCTTGTTCAAGTGCAATAGCTTGGTCAAATTTAAATCTAATCTCTGCCAGTCCAGTGTTCATTATTCCAAATATTTAAACAGAAAGTTTTAAGAAAGTTATATCATTATAAATCCAGGCAGTGTTTTTCTCTTCCACAGGTAACTAACAGCAATAACATCATCCCACGATGGCCACTGGGCTATTTCTTTTCTGATTTGCTTAGACTCCTCTATGACCATCATTGGTGAATATTCAGTTCCAAGGTATAAAGGAGGCCATGGAATGACTGAGGGGTCTTAAAGGATGAGAGCACCAATGCCGTTCATCCTGCAGACCCAGCTGGCAATTACCTTTCTGTTTCTGCATTCTGTGTGACATCCCAGGAAAAGCAGAGGCTTAAGAAATACTAGTGAGATCAGGCCCTGAGGGATAGTCCCCCTGTAGTCCTGAGAATAGCTCCAGCCTTGGCTTGGCTCTTACATTAGAAGGCCCTTCTAACTAGAAGGCCCTTCTCCTATGCTTATACCTTCTAAGTCAATTTCTACGTCCATATTTTCTGTGAAGTCTCCTACAACTGTAGCCAGCACTTCCCAGTCATGCATGCGTACTCAGTCATGGCCAACTGTTTGTAACCCCATGCACTGTTGCCTGCCAGGGTCCTCTGTCCATGGCATTTTCCCCACAAGAACACAGAAGAGGGTTGCCATTTCCTCCTCCAGGGGATCTTTCTGACCCAGGGGTCAAATCTGCAATTCCTATATCTTCTTCACTGGCAGGCAGATTCTATGCCGCTGAACCACCAGGGAATTCCTCTTCCAATCATATCTTTGTCAATTAAACTTCAGTTCATGTCATACAGCTTACAAACAATCCTCCAAATGTCAAACCTTCTCTATTTCAACATGTGTTTTTTATTATAACCCTGATGAGAATACAAAATTATGGGAATCAGGACTCATGTGCTTCCTTTACTTTTTCCTCTTCATTCCTTATTCTTTATGTGCTCCAGTCTCCTCAATTTCTGCTTCCTTTCTTACTACTTACTGTCAGCATTCTCCAGCTATCTCCAAATAATTGCAGATTCAGTTTCCTTTTTCTTTTTCTTGTCTACCACATCCCTACTACAGGATCAGCACAAACCTTCCATTGGAAGCCTCCCTATCATAGGCATGCAGACAGTGTCAGTACTTATCAGCAATCTTTAAGTTCTATTGCCTCCAATCCCATGGCAAGATGAGACCTCTTTCCCTCTTGACATTAGGTACCCACATAACTTTGCTTGGCCAATGGAATATGAGTAGAAGTAATGTTTGGCACTCCCAGGTAGAAGCTTTTTTTTTAATCTTCAGCCATACCATGTGGATGCAAGATCATAATCCCAGGGATCAAACCAGCACCCCTTCAGTGAAACCATGGAGTCTTAATCACTAAACTGCCAGGGAAGTCCCAGGTAAAAGCTCTTAAAAGCACATGTTTTCTTGGGCTTCCTTCTTCCTGCCATAACAGCATTCCAGATTATGAAGTCGCTATCAACCTCCCAGAAGGAGAATGCCTTTGGAAGAGTTGGTCCCCTGTAGACCTGTGCTATGTAGGTAACATAGGCATGACTCAGCTGCTTATTACTTAGGCCACTGAGATGCAGGTTCCTTATTGCACAGCCTAACTTAGCCCATTTAGACAATGCAGCTGACTTCATAGCTCACCTTTATATGCCTACAGCACCTTGACTTGTCTCTGGCTCAAAAATTACCCCACTTTCTGTCTTCATGGTAAACCTTAAGCTCCAGAATGACATGGCTTTGTACCGGTGCATCCTCCATGCTCTCCACAGTGCTTGGCATAGAGTAGCCTCTCAAGAAACACACAATGAATGAATGAATAAAAAGTGCCCACCCTATGTTGAATATATTAATAACTTGACATTATCCCTGGCATTCCTGGATTTTTTCCCTAGAATGGGGAATCTGGGAATTTTGCAGTAGAATCTGTGGGAAATCATGAGTCTACTCACAGTTATGGCAGGTGGCACCTATGTAACCTGTGTCAGTGCAGTTACAGTAGAAGGTCGTCCAGGACTGGGAGCAGCTTCCTCCATGCTCGCAGTAGTTTGGCAAGCACCTAATGGGGAGATGGAGCAAAATAAAATTGAAAACCAAATCAATGGAAATAAGGTGGGGGGGGGGGAATGTCTTACATTCAACTAAATGAGTTAATGGTGAGTCAGTCAGCTACACTACTATACCTAAGTGAGACTTGAATATGTGAACATAAGACAATTTCACCACAGAGGTGGGGTCCTTCACAGGGCCCGGTTCTACCGGGCACCTGAAATCTCAGAGCTGATTTAGGCAACTAAATGAAGCGTTTCAACATTGGGGCACATTTTCATTGACTTCAAGTTAATTTGAAATAGTCAGAATTTGTAAGGTTTTTCATTTGCCATAGAATAAAATGAACACGTGAAGAGTTGACTCACTGGAAAAGACTCTGATGCTGGGAGAGATTGGGGGCCAGTGGAGAAGGGGACGACAGAGAGTGAGATGGCTGGATGGCATCACCGACTCGATGGACATGAGTTTGAGTGAACTCTGGGAGTTGGTGATGGACAGGGAGGCCTGGCGTGCTGTGATTGATGGGGTCGCAAAAAGTTGGACACGACTGAGCGACTGAACTGAACTGAACTGAAAATGAACAAAGATTGTAATTTTGCATTTTGGAAAGGTTTTACATTTTTAAAGGGAAAGGGGCAGATAATTGAGGTCATAATCCTCCTGCTTCTCTCTTGGGTGACAGATAGAAATCTATTTTAAAATACTCATGAAATTTGAAAAGATGCTACATGTTCAGTTAACATACAAGAAAACTCTATAATTATTAAAAGAGCCAATAACACCCTTAAAATGAGGCCTTAACTACTTATATTGAAAATAGTATGATCATTTTGAAAAATATTTTCACCATACACTTTAAAAACTTTCTGAAACACTCATGTAATTTGACCCAGCAATCACACTCAGATGTCTCTTTCTTAAGAATGTATTTAAAACTATAAAAACTACATATACTAATTGTCATTATTCACAATGATGTTATGATGAATCCCTGTACTTTTCCTACAAAAAATTTCTTAGGAAAGTTGTCATAGTTAATATTAACAGGCTATCGAAAAGTCACTACAAATGAAATTAGCAGAAGGATTATAACAGACTGGGACTGAATTAAGTAGAAATTCAAGATACGGAGCACAGCCACAGTGAAATAAAACAAACACTTTATATTGAAAAAATAACTAGAAGGACAAATGTTAAGTACCACTTGGTTAATGGGAGTGGAGGCAACATTCATTCCTTCTGGACAAAGCCCCAGCTCAGCCATTTATACATGGTGTCTGTAGGTAATTTCTCTTCAACTCTTACATACATATTTTAAATTCTCTACACTGCAGCCACTGTTGCTATTAAAAAATAACCAGGCAAGTTTTCAACATGTGTAATAAGTAAAATTAAAAGTAAAAGCCATGATAAATACTGAAATGTTTGAAAACAATCTTTATGGGAAGAGTAAAGTCTCACGAATTTCACCAGGGACAGGACACAAAGGTTGAAATTACAGAAATGGTATAATACAACAAAAGGACTCATTGTGGAGCGTCTAAGAATGTGGAGCAAGAAAAATTAAAATGATTTACCCTAAATGTCCTATATAAGTACAAAAACGTCCAGCAATGATTATTTCAAAGCCCAGAAACTAATATTCCTGCTTATGTTCAGACATATTAGAAATTTTCTGCTCACTACAGCAAACAAACAATTGTGCCAGTAAGGCTTATGTTTGGGAAAAGCTTACTAATAGCTCCATAGTATCCAGCCATGGCTTAGAAACAGGGAAAAAAAGGGAGGGAATGGGATGCAGTAATTTTGCTCTAGAACATGATCACAAAATCCAACCAATCAACAAATAAACCAAAAAACAGGCCCTTGCCTACTCCAAAGTTTACCCTCCCTCTGGGTCCCACACACCCAGGTAGCTGGAAAAGAAAAGACAGTCTTGTTACTCAAGACTGGCACACGTTTCTGCCCCCAGCTCCAGCAACCTTGTGTTGTGGGGAATTTAAACTTGAAGCATCAATGTCCTTATGAACAAAAGACAAGCGAGAGCCTCTGCCTCTGGTTGTGCCTTAATGGAGAGCCTGAGAAGGCCTCCATGCCTCCGCGAGTTTTCTTTTGCATCCCAGAGCCTCCTCATTTCTGAACGCTGCTGCTCTGCAGGGTGATTTTTCTCTAGATCCGTCCCCTTTAAAACGCTCAAATTCTTAGATGACATCTCTACAGCTGCTCCAACCCAGCCCATCCTACTCCACTCCCCCAATCACACACACATACACACACACACTCACACACAGAGTCAGCGTCCATGAGTGACAAATAATGGTATTACTGTTCCTCTCTCTCTGCCAACAAAAAGTTAATTACTTTAAAGATGGAAAGCTGAGCAAAGCCAGGTCAGTATATATTTATCCTATAGTTCTTCTGGTTTTGGCACCAAGAAAGTTTAGATCAGCCCCTTTTTTGATGACTGAAGCTAAAAGGAAAAAACTGAGAAGTTATCATTGCCCAGGTTTTCAGCCATGAGAAGAAAGCTTATCTGCAGTGAAAGAAAGAGAAAGAGAGAGAAAAATGCTAAGTTTCAGAATGCAGAAGAAAAGAGAGGAGAGCATCCTGACAATGGTCATTGGTGTATCCCTGTTATTTCAAAGTTAGGCTGAATCCCTGACCTTTCTGAGGGCCTGGCTGCTTTATTCTAGCTTCAATTCTGTGACACAACCCAAGATCTTTCTAGGAAAACCCCAATTTTAGTCAGGCTAGCTTGAGTTAGGACTCTCACATTTCCAACTAACAACCTTACCTTTTATAAATCCACATCCTATAAATACAAACAGAAATGGGAACACAATTTTCCTTATAATTTTAAACTTTAAATATTTATAAAACTCAAGATTGCCAGGCTATCCTGGGCACATAGGAAGAGACATCTTATGGGAAAATGTAAGAACAACCTGGTTACTCTGAACATATGTAAAAAGCCTCACACAGACCTTGTGTTATGTGTCTGTGTGTGTGTGTGTGTGAAAGAGAGTGTGTGTGCACGCTCAGTTGTGCCTCACTCTTTGCAACCCCATGGACTATAGCCTGTCAGACTCCTCTGTCCATGGAATTTTCCAGGCAAGAATACTGGAGTGGGTTGCCATTTCCTTCTCCCGGGGATCTTCACCACCCAGGGATCAAACCCGCATCTGCTACGCTGGCATGAGGTTCTTTACTCATGTACCACATGGGAACCCCCACAGACTTTGTATTGCAGCATTAATAAACTCAATTTACCAACAAATATGTAGGCTAGAAATTCATTTGCTTATGGTCACTCAAAGCTGATGTATTTCTGAGAAAGAAAGGAAAAAATCTAATATTCCTAGAACAAGCAAGAAAATGAATGAATACTTACAGGGCTGCCTTAGAGCTTGGTTCATTTTGGTTCAACACACACTGTGATTAGAAAAACTCATTTGTAAAGTAGAAATGCAAAATAAAAGATGTATAACCCCAATTTGCTTATTTAAAAAGGGCAGTTTTAGGAGTGTAATTTCATTCTTCTTTAATCAGTTCATTTTAACTGGTGTTTTGTTTCTTTTTCTCTCTACTTGGCATACACTGAGCACTTAAGACATGAACCCAGAAAGAGGTCAATGTGGAACTACAGATGTGAAAAGAACTCATTAAGTTTGAGGACAGTTACAATCTTAGGTGTAAGGTGCTGAATTCAAATTGCTAAGAGATAATCATTCTGAATAGCTACCTTCTAAAATCTTAATAATATTTAGTTCAGTCAGATGGATGTGCCTTCCTGTAGTGTATGATGTTTAACACAGCTTTCAGCATAAACACAACTGTTGATGTCATACTCTTTGGAAGCCCAAAGAAGCCTCAAGATGTGTGCCAGCAAAGACTTGGAGGGCAAGACAGATGCATCAGAAGCTGTGGGCCTCTTTATAGGAGAAGGTTGTACATAATATGAAGGGGATTGAATGAAAGAGTTGATGGAAAGGCACAAAAGAGTTATAAATGTAAGAAGGAAAAACACAATATAACAGGGACAAAAGTTATATATGAGTTTCATATAAGAATGTATATTTTCCACG
Source organism: Moschus berezovskii (assembly GCF_049115385.1). Classification (NCBI taxonomy): domain Eukaryota; kingdom Metazoa; phylum Chordata; class Mammalia; order Artiodactyla; family Moschidae; genus Moschus; species Moschus berezovskii. Next base: position 60,301,353 of record NC_142461.1, read on the forward strand.
CAAATCAAAACTTCTTCCAAAAGAGAAGGATCATTGCTAGTTGGGACTGGAAACAAGGCAGGTAAGAAATAAAGTTGGAGGACGTGTCCATCCATAATGGCCCATGGACCTCATTAATGGTCCCATCCAGCCTTCAGTGGTCTATGGTTCTGGTTTCACTGTTGTTTGGTAGTGTGCTGTGCTTCCTTGTTCACAGCAAGAAATGGGGGAAAAAATTTCTTCTTAAAGATGCATAGCAGGGGAAATAGATAAACCACTTCAAAGAAGAGCGTACTTTACAGAATATTGAGAGATTGATCTACTTGAAGACTAGAGTCCCGTTTCAAGCATCCTGGCAAGCATATTTTCTGCAGAACGCGCTTCTTCCCCATTGGCATTGTGAAGAACAAAGGGTCCCCTGCCATTTTCCTTGAGAAAGATCAGAGTGATTCCCTCCCTAACTTAGCTTTCCCTGAGGCCAGGTACAGCTTTCTAGCTGGAACGGATCACATCTCAGGGAAATCACTAGGAAAGTAATGGGATTCAACATAGTTTTGGAAAAAGCAGTCAGTGTATTTGCAATTTAGAAAGTTTCACAGAATCAATATAAATTATTGGTTTCCCTTAAATAAAAATCAGATTACTGAGAAGAGTCATAGAAAATCTCTTGATTTTCCATGCCAAATTTATATTTTGAGTTTAGTCTTTAGTAACTTCCAAATTTTTATTTTGAGTTTTGTCTTCTCTTGTGAATTCCAGACCCATAAATCCAGCTGTCTGCTTCATAGTTCCACTTGAGTGTCCATCAGATGTTTCAAACTGCATGTCCAAACCTGAACTTCTGATCTCTTACCTTGCCTCCTGACCCCAACTTCACTACCCATATTCTTCACTATCTGAGGAGGGCAACTCCACACTTACCACTGTTCAGACTTCAACACTTGCAAGTCCCCCCCCCACTTCCTTCATAGCCACATCTCAGGGACAAGCACATGTCTCTGACTCTGCTTTAAGACTCTATCCTGCATCTGACTACTTCTCATCATCTTCTGCCACCACTCTGGTCTGAGTCAACAGCATCTCTTGCCTGAACGTCTGTGCTTATTAGCCAACTGGTCTACCCGCTCCATCTCTGATCCACTCAGCACATTCCCAATACAAGAGCAAGAGAGACCATATTAACATCTAAGGAAGATAGTATAGAAACTCTTCAAGGGTTTTTTGTTTTTATCAAGATAAAAGCAACATTCTTATTGATCTGTACTTCCATCACTTCTCCAAATTCATTCCTAATCTTCTCCCTTTTCTACATCTACCCCAACCACACTGTCATCCTTATTGTCCCTAAAGCACACAAAGGATCCTGCTTTGTCAGAGTCTTTGCACTGAGGTTCTCTTTGCTGAAAATGCTCTCCCTCACATGTCCAGATAGACCGTGAATCACCTCCTTCTTGTCTCTGTTCAAAAGGCACCTTTTCAAAGAAGTCCACAACAGTCATGCTATTTAATTTTGCATGATCCTGCAGTCCCACTGCTGGACATTTATCTGAAGAAAATTATAATTTAAAAAGATACATGCACTACTATTAACTGAAAAGAGATTGTTTGCAGCACTATTTACAAGAGCCAAGATGTGGAAGCAACTTAAATGTCCATTGATGAGTGAATGGATACAGAAGATGTGTATGTACATACAATGGAGTATTACTCAGCCATAAAAAAGAATGAAATAATGTCATTTGCAACAACATGGATGTACCTGGAGATTATCATACTAAGTGAAGTAAGCCAGATAGTGAAAGATAAATATCATATAATATTGCTTATATGTAGAATATTAAAGAGGATACAAAGGAAGTTGTTTCCAAAGTATAAATTGACACACAGATATAGAACACAAACTTATGGTGACTAAAGTGCAAGCGGGGGAATAAATTAAGAATTTGGTATTAACATATGCACACTACTATATATAGCATAGATATACAACAAGGACCTATGCATAACACGAGGAATACTACTCAATATTTTGTAATAGCCTATAAAGGAAAAGAATCTTTAAAAATGAATATAGGTATATGTATCACTTTGCTGTACACCTGAAACTAACACAACGTTGTAAATCAACTATACTTTAAGTTTATAAAGGTAAAATAAAGTTGCAACTCTCCTCCTCTCTGCAACACTAATTCCCTTTCCCAGCCATTCTCTTTTTTCATTCTTAGCACTTCCAAACTTCTAATTCAAAATGCACGCTGTTTATTCATTATTCTTATGATTTGTTACCTATGTACTTCACTGGTGATGTGTACTTCCCTATGGCTCAGACAATAAAGAATCTACCTGCAATGCAGGAGACCCAGGTTTGATCCCTGGGTCAGGAAGATCCCTGGAGAAAGAAATGGCAACCCACTTCAGTATTCTTCCCTGGAGAATCCCATGGACAGAAGAGCCTGGTGGTCTACAGTCCATGGGGTCACAGTCAGACACTACCAGTGCTTTGTTACCTGACTTCCCACAAGGAATGTAACTTCCATAAAAGCATAGGTTATTTTCTATTTTGTTCACTGAGTATTTGATGTAGTAAACAGAGTAGCACTCAATAAGTGGCTGTTGACTGAATGAATCAACATATAGTCTGGGGGTGCAATAGCCAGCTAAAGCTATCTTTATTTAGCTTAACCTGTCCAGTTAACCATAGCCCTCTGACCTTTACCTTCCTGACACTGAGCAGCACAATAAGAGCTGACTGGAGTAGAGGGGAGACAAACAGCTGCACCTTTTCTTTTTTTTCATATGGTGAAGAAATATTGAGACAAGTAAAGGGAGCCTTCTGTGCAGCCATAGGCAAGAAGTAATTTAGAGGCAGAAGAGAGAAACAAGGTACACAAGGGAAGAGGTAAATGGACACTATGATTGGGATCCTTTTTGGTGGCCTTCAAGGATGCAATTAAATTTTGCAATTCCTTTTAATTACTTGTATTTTGGAGTCCTGACAGCTCTATATCTGAAGCATTTACACAGGTAATTTTTGGCAAATTGGTCAGAAGCATATGCTTTTTAAATGATGTGAAATGATGCAACTTAATGTTCCTTTGGAGGCTTCCCAGGTGGTGTTAGTGGTAAAGAACTTGCCGGCCAAAGCAGGAGATCTAAGAGATGAGGGTTTGATCCCAGGGCCAGGAAGATACCCTGGAGAAGGGATTGGCTACCCACTCTGGTATTTTTGCCTGGAGAATTCCATGGACAGAGGAGTCTGGCAAGCTACACTCCATTAAGTCGTAAAGAGTTGGACAAAACTGAGTGACTAACACACACAGTGTTCTTTTGAGGACATATCTAGCATTCTTGATAAATCTGAGTAAAATCTTTGATACACTTCATTGAGATTAAAAAGTCTTCTTGGGAAATTCAATTTCCCTATCTAGCTCTTATTACCTTTAACCATATATTTTTTAAAGTGCAATGATCTTTAACCACTTTGTGACTAACCTAAGAATGTTCAACCAAACATTCTTGGTTAGTCTACAAAATATTTCCACCAAGAGGCAATGTGGATTTGGCTTTCCTGAAGTCTTTCCCCTTGCCAATAAGCTTGAAAGGAAGCTTAAATTCAAGCTTATAATCATATCTGAGATGTAGCTGTAAGGTATGTTTTTCTCTGTTTTATAGACAAAGAAAGTAAGACAAGTCTAAATAACTTGTCCACGTGTGAAGTGATGGAACCATACCACCTGTCACTGAAGCCCATAGTCTCAAGCCCTGTGCAGTCTTCCCACCATCAAATGCCATGTGATCAGTCTTCTTAAAGTGAACTTGAAGCATGATCTTAGAGCTTTCATTCTAAGAGAGCAAGGAAAGGGGCTTCACATAGTTTCCCACTGATTCTAGAAACTAGTTAGCAAAATTGGAGTCAGTTTAGAGTACTTAAAAGATATTTTCAGGACTTTTATTGTGGTCAAGCAGTTCGGGATCTTCACTACCCCTGCAGGAGATGTGGGTTCGATCTCTAGTCAGAGAACTAAGATCCTGCATGCCATGTTGCCAACAAGAAAAGAAAATTTCTTGAACTGAATAAAAATGAAAATACAACATATCAACTTCTAAAAAAAGAGATATTTTTAGTGGGAGAAGAGGTATAGATGGCCAAGGGAAAATCAAGTATATATATTCATTATATAATTAGCACAATGATATATAATTTAGTCTGTAAATCTCATACAGTTGTGAAGGGTTGGGAAAGAAGGTTTTGATTCTATTTCACTCTTTATTACTAATCTGTGAAATTTTTGAAATAATAGGTAAGAAGATACCCTCTGTTCCTGCTCTGCTCTTGTTGTTATTTTATTTTTTTCAGATAATTAAGACTTTTTGTACATTTTCTATGTCTATCTGAGTTAATGCAATTGCTTCTGGACTCTGCCTGCTTTATGAAGAAGGAACTTATAAGTTATTAATGCAAGCAAGACAAAGCCTTTTAGCCTATTCAAAAATTCAAAATTGTGCCCTTTTTATTTAACATAAATTTAAGAACTAATTAACCACAGTTAGTAAAGAACCTGCCTGCCAATGCAGGAGATGCAAGAGACATGGGTTCAATCCCTGAGGTGGGATGATCCCCTGTAGTAGGAAATGGTAACACACTCCAGTATTCTTGCCTGGAAAATTCCATGGACAGAGGAGCCTGACAGGCTATAGTGCATGGGGTCGCAAAGAGTCAGGCACGACTGAGTATGAATGCACTAATCTTACAAATATAGAAAAAATACAGAGACTCATCAAAGTCTTAAACAAAATCAAAAATCCATTCAGGATTCATCTTTTGTCTTTGCATACAAGAGTATGGGCTTCAGAGTCAGACCACTGGCAATGCTATGGAGCCCTTGATTGAACGTAGGGGCCAGGCTATCCCAGAAGCATCAACAAGTTTCATGCATACGTCTTCACCTCTTAGCATAAGCACCTACTGCAGACATAAAATTTCTAAACCCCAATGTTTGTAACCTCAGTTTCAACAAAAAGATAATCAAAACCTCAGTATCTATATTCTGGGGTGAAGAAGGAATGTGATACTGAGAGAAAATAAAAAATGATCCCAACACTGGTCTTGGTCAGAAACTTCTACATGATTCATCTTTCTGGGAAGAAACTGACACTTTTGACTTTGAAAAGATGCTTAAGCATATTTATAGTGGATTTTAATAAGTGCAATGTCAGTCTATTGTCACCTTAAGAGGAACGTTACCTAAGACCTTAAACAGTCTTGCATCAAGTCAAGGAGTTTCATAACATGTCTAACAAGGAATATTTAATTCTTCATTTTTCATAAAATAAGTCCTGCCAAAAGTTGGGTATTTGAACTGATATGAGAAAGGTTTTTTCTCTTGTAGCAAGATTGTATTAAAACTTTGAAAAGATTTTGTTAATATTATTTTGTATTTGTAATTTTTAACAGAATTCAGCCTATTTTTTTTTTTTTTGCTTAGAAAAACACACATGCAATAAATGACATCTTTAGAATTTAAAAGATTAAAAAAAAGTGTGATGTAACCAATTAAACCTTAAAATTTTTTCTTATTAAAACATCTCAGATAAATTAAGTTCATCAAAGTTAAATGTTCATGTTTCTGGATATTTAACTTTGATAGATATTTGATGTTCTTTTTTAATGTCATAACTTAGAAAGTAAATAAAACATAAATGCAGGTTAAAATATTTGAAGGTATTTAAATAACTAAATCCATGAATGGCCTAAGCAGTATTAGACCCGATTACTAATACTTGCTAGACTATACATAGAATAAAATTTTATAAGCTGAATTTAAAAAATTAAAGAACAGAATTTTGAATCTGTAATTTTGAGAAATTGAATATCTTCCTTGAAACTAAACCTTGTGAACCATCTGACCTGCATACAAAATCCATCCTTTGTGAGCACCACAACGCGTTCATCAGCAGCTGTACTGACTTCCGTTCAGATCTTGGATTCCACTTTCACCCTGCTCTTCCATCAGGCTCTGCACAACGCCTGGAGCACCCCACAGGGTGACTTTCATTTGCTGAGCCCGAAGCATGAATTCTGTCTCTAATCCCCCTACTTCTGTGTCTTTTTTGTCACTTTAGTATTTTTTGGTGAAAATAACACATTTTAGGTTCAATGTGCTAGACAAAATTTCCTCCCAAATGCCCTAACCTCCCCTAAAGAATATTTAAATGAATCTGCTTCTGTAAAACCAGCCAACCTTGCATTTTATTTTTTCTTAATATACCAGTGGTAGAAGAAGAACATTACTTTCTTTCACTTGCATTTTTTAAAATATTGGACGGTCATTCATTTTGTATTTTGGTTATGTTTTCAGGATACTTCTTCTCATTTTATATGTTGCCCCTATATAGCCTTGGTCAGTCTTTCCCTGTTATGTTCCTTGCTGTTCATGTAATGTGCAAGGACCATTGCTATAAATATAGTGGCATTTCCAGACCTTAAATTATATATCTGCTTCAACCTACCAATTCAAGTTCTTAGGAATAATGTCTCAGAAATGATTTTTTACATGCACAAAGATATATGGAAAATTATTATTACTATTAACAATTAGTGAAAAGGAACTAAAGAGTCTCTTGATGAAGGTGAAAGAGGAGCGTGAAAAAGCTGGCTTAAAACTCAACATTCAAAAATTAAGATCATGGCATCCAGTCCCATCACTTCATGGCAAATAGACGGGGGAAAATTGGAAACAGTGCGGCGCAGACGCGAGAGACGCCGGCCCCGGCGGCGCAGACGCGAGAGATGCCGGCCCCCGTGCAACTGACCAGGCAAAGAGGCGCGGCTGAGAGGAGCTACCCCACTCCTGAGGCCAGGGCCAACGTCCGAGAGGAGCTGACTCACGTCCAACAGGGGGTGGCTGCGCAGGCGCAGGAGGGCCGAGAGGAGCTACTCCACGTTCAAGGTCAGGAGGGGCAGCCTTGAGGAGATACCCCTCGTCCAAGGTAAGGTGCGGCGGCTGCGCTCTCTTGGAGCGGCTGTGAAGAGATTTTCTACGACCAAGGTAAGAGAAACCCAAATAAGACGGTAGGTATTGCGAGGGGGCATCAGAGGGCAGACACACTGAAGTCATAATTACAGGAAACTAGTTGATCTGATCACATGGACCACAGCAGAATGTGGTCCACTGGAGAAGGGAATGGCAAACCACTTCAGTATACTTGCCTTGAGAACCCCATGAACAGTATCAAAGGGTAAAATGATAGGATACTGAATGAGGAATTCCCCAGGTTGCTAAGTGCCCAGTATGCTACTGGAGATCAGTGGAGAAGTAACTCTAGAAGGAATAAAGGGATGGAGCAAAAACAAAACCAATACCCACTTGTAGATGTGACCGATGATAGAAGCAAGGTCCGGTGCTGTAAAGAGCAATATTGCATAGGAACCTGGAATGTTAGGTCCATGAATCAAGGCAAATTGGAAGTGGTTAAACAGGAGATGGCAAGAGTGAACATAGACATTATAGGAATCAGTGAATTAAAATGGACTGGAATGGGTGAATTTAACTCAGATGACCATTATATCTACTACTGTGGGCAGGAATCCCTTAGAAGAAATGGAGTAGCCATCATGGTCAACAAAAGAGTCCGAAATGCAGTACTTGGATGCCATCTTAAAAACGACAGAATGATTTCTGTTCATTTCCAAGGCAAACCATTCAATATTACAGTAATCCAGGCCTATGCCCCAACCAGTAATGCTGAAGAAGTCGAAGTTGAACGGTTCTATGAAGACCTACAAGACTTTTTAGAACTAACACCCAAAAAAGATGTCCTTTTCATTATAGGGGACTGGAATGCAAAAGTAGGAAGTCAAGAAACACCTGGAGTAACAGGCAAATTTGGCCTTGGAGCATGGAACGAACCAGATCAAAGGCTAATAGAGTTTTGCAAGAGAATGCACTGGTCATAGCAAACACCCTCTTCCAACAACACAAGACTCTACACATGGACATCACCAGATGGTCAACACCGAAATCAAATTGATTATATTCTTTGCAGCCAAAGATGGAGAAGCTCTATACAGTTATCAAAAACAAAACCAGGAGCTGACTGTGGCTCAGATCATGAACTCCCTAATGCCAAATTCAGACTGAAATTGAAGAAAGTAGGGAAAACCACTAGACCATTCAGGTATGACCAAAATCAAATCCCTTATGATTATACAGTGGAAGTGAGGAATAGATTTAAGGGACTAGATCTGATAGATAGAGTGCCTGATGAACTCTGGACGGAGGTTCATGACATTGTACAGGAGACAGGGACCAAGAGCATCCCCATGGAAAAAAAATGCAAAAAAGCAAAATGGCTGTCTGAGGAGGCCTTAAAAATAGCTGTGAAAAGAAGAGAAGTGAAAAGCAAAGGAGACAAGCAAAGATATAAGCATCTGAATGCAGAGTTCCAAAGAATAGCAAGGAGAGATAAGAAAGCTTTCCTCAGCAATCAATGCAAAGAAATAGAGGAAAACAACAGAATAGGAAAAACAAGATATCTCTTCAAGAAAATTAGAGATTCCAAGGGAATATTTCAGGCAAAGATGGGCTCGATAAAGGACAGAAATGGTAGGGACCTAACAGAAGCAGAAGATATTAAGAAGAGGTGGCAAGAATACACAGAAGAACTATACAAAAAAGATCTTCATGACCAAGATAGTCACGATAACGTGATCACTGACCTAGAGCCAGACATCTTGGAATGTGAAATCAAGTGGGCCTTAGAAAGCATCACTACGAACAAAGCTAGTGGTGGTGATGGAATTCCAGTTGATCTATTTCAAATCTTGAAAGATGATGCTGTGAAAGTGCTGCACTCAATATGCCAGGAAATTTGGAAAACTCAACAGTGGCCACAGGACTGGAAAAGGTCAGTCTTCATTCCAATCCCAAAGAAAGGCAATGCCAAAGAATGCTCAAACTACCGCACAATTGCACTCATCTCACACGCTAGTAAAGTCATGCTCAAAATTCTCCAAGCTAGGCTTCAGCAATATGTGAACCGTGAACTCCCAGATGTTCAAGCAGGTTTTAGAAAAGGCAGAGGCACCAGAGATCAAATTGCCAACATCTGCTGGATCACGGAGAAAGCAAGAGAGTTCCAGAAAACCATCTATTTCTGCTTCATTGACTATGCCAAAGCCTTTGACTGTGTGGATCACAATAAACTGTTGAAAATTCTGAAAGAGATGGGAATATCAGGCCACCTGATCTGCCTCTTGAGAAACCTGTATGCAGGTCAGGAAGCAACAGTCAGAACTGGACATGGAACAACAGACTGGTTCCAAATAGAAAAAGGAGTGCATCAAGGCTGTATATTGTCACCTTGCTTGTTTAACTTATATGCAGAGTACATCATGAGGAACGCTGGGCTGGAAGAAGCACAAGCTGGAATCAAGATTCCTGGGAGAAATATCAATAACCTCAGATATGCAGATGACACTACCCTTATGGCAGAAAGTGAAGAGGAACTCAAAGGCCTCTTGATGAAAGTGAAAGAGGAGAGTGAAAAGGTTGGCTTGAAGCTCAACATTCAGAAAACGAAGATCATGGCATCTGGTCCCATCACTTCATGGGAAATAGATGGAAAATCAGTGGAAACATTGTCAGACTTTATTTTTTGGGGCTCCAAAATCACTGCAGATACTGATTGCAGCCATGAAATTAAAAGACGCTTACTCCTTGGAAGGAAAGTTATGACCAACCTTGATAATATATTAAAAAGCAGAGACATTACTTTGCCAACAAAGGTCCGTATAGTCAAGGCTATGGTTTTTCCCGTGGTCATGTATGGATGTGAGAGTTGGACTGTGAAAAAATCTGATCTCCGAATAATTGATGCTTTTGAACTGTGGTGTTGGAGAAGACTCTTGAGAGTCCCTTGTACCGCAAGGAGATCCAACCAGTCCATTCTAAGGGAGATCAATCCTGGGTGTTCATTGGAAAGACTGATGCTAATGCTGAAACTGCAATACTTTGGCCACCTCATGCGACGAGTTGACTCACTGGAAAAGACTCTGATGCTGGGAAAGGTTGGGGGCGGGAGGAGAAGGGGACGACAGAGAATGAGATGGCTGGATGGCATCACCGACTCTGTGGACATGAGTTTGAGTGAACTCCGGGAGTTGGTGATGGACAGGGAAGCCTGGTGTGCTGTGATTCATGGGGTCGTGGAGAGTCGGACATGACTGAGCGACTAAACTGAACTGAACTGACAGATCTTATTTTATTGGGATCCAAAATCACTGTGGATGGTGACTGCAGCCATGAAATAAAAAGACGCTTGCTCATTGGAAGAAAAGCTATAACAAATCTGGACAGCATATTAAAAAGCAGAGACATCACTTTGCTGATAAAGGTGCATATAGTCAAAGCTATGGTTTTTCCATTAATCATGCGTAGATGAGAGAGTTGGACCATAAAGAAGGCTGAGCACGGAAGAATTGATGCTTTCGAACTGGGATGTTGGAGAAGACTCTTGAGAGTCCCTTCGACAGCAAGGAGATCAAATCATTCAATCCTAAAGGAAATGAACCCTGAATATTCATTGGAAGGGACTGATGCTGAAGCTGAAACTCCAAAACTTTCGCCACCTAATGTGAAAAGCCGATTCATTGGGAAAAAAACCTCATGCTGGGAAAGATTGAAGGCAGGAGAAGAAGGGGACAACAGAGGATGAAATGGTTGTATGGCATCACCAATTCAATGGACATGAGTTTGAGCAAGCTCTGGGAAATAGCGAAGGACAGGGAAACCTGGCCTGCTGCAGTCCATGTGGTCACAAAGAGTCAGACATGACTGAGCAACTAAATAAAAACAGCAGCAACTCCGTTGTTTTGGGAATGTTTACATAAATGATGGTACATCCACACTAGGCATGCTATGAAGGAGTTAAAATAAATATGCACCTCTATATATAAGTATATTAGAAAGTTCGTCATGCATAATATAGTATGAAATACAAAACAAGACATTGCAGAGTAACTTGTATAGTGTCTGCTATGATTATCCTTGTTGTTATAGATAGGAAAAAAAAAAAAAACCTCTGGAAGCAAATAGACCAAGTTAAATTTTTTTAACCGTGGTTAATTGTAGGAATTAAGGTACCATCTCACTGTTTATATATTTCTGGGAGTGATCATGGTTTACACAATAAAACTAGAGAGAAACATATGACTGGGCTGCTATTCATATTTTATTTTGCTATTAGATAAAAGAAAAGAGAGACTCATTCTACTTAGAAAATGGTCACTAGGAAGAAGTAGTCAAGCTGTCCCAAGACAGTCTTAGCTCAGGGGTGCTACTCTGCTGGACCAGAGGAAATATCCAGGTGAAAGTCTTGTTATATACATAAAGCTATAGAAGTTTAAGTAGGTTCCAGCTAAACAACTTGTGCAGAGCAGGCATTCACAACTGTGTCTTAATACATCATTCTCCACTTCCTCCTTTCAATTCTGGAAATAAAATTCAGTGTGTGAACCCTTTGCTCCTTTGGAACAAAGCCCATCTGGTAATACACTCTTAATGATCACCATTCATTATGATCCTCTATCAATCTATGAATATTTTAAATCACTTGTAAAAATTTAAAGAAAATGGTCTTTGTCTAAGAAATAAGCCCAATGGTTAGCTGTATATGCTGAATGTTTACCTTTCTATAGCAGTTATTTAGATATATGTAATGTTACGTCTTGGAAGGAAAGTTATGACTAACCTAGAGAGTATATTAAAAAGCAGAGACATTACTTTGCCAACAAGGTCCATCTAGTCAAGGCTATGGTTTTTCCCGTGGTCATGTATGGATGTGAGAGTTGGACTGTGAAGAAAGCTGATCGCCGAAGAATTGATGCTTTTGAACTGTGGTGTTGGAGAAGACTCTTGAGAGTCCCTTGGACTGCGAGGAGATCCAACCAGTCCATTCTAAAGGAAATCAATCCTGGGTGTTCTTTGGAAGGACTGATGCTGAAGTTGAAACTCCAATACTTTGGCCACCTCATGCGATGAGTTGACTCACTGGAAAAGAGTCTGATGCTGGGAGGGATTGGGGGTGGGAGGAGACGGGGACGACAGAGAATGAGATGGCTGGATGGCATCACCGACTCTATGGACATGAGTTTGAGTGAACTCCAGGGATTGGTGATGGACAGGGAGGCCTGGCGTGCTGTGATTCATGGGGTCACAAAGAGTAGGACACGACTGAGCAACTGAACTGAACTGAACTGAATGTTTAGAAACATGCGTGCTCCCTTAAAGAATTTCCCAACTTGAGTGAATTTAAAGAAAATTACCTGTTAAAAGATAAGTTGATGTAAAAAATACTCAGTATATTTATATAAACATCTATAGAAATATTTTTCTCACTATTAAATTTCCCTCTTCTCCATTTCCCATAACAGACTGAAATGAGTAGAACATCCATCGACAGGCCTCTGAAATTCCCAAATGGTCAGGTAAACGGTTATCTACAAATGAGTCTGAATGTATTTATGCTCCATGGAGTTACTTTCCTTTTTAAGAATTCTCATCCCTCCTTTATGCAGCTGAAGGTCAGTTTCAATTTCTATATGCTTTCCTTAGAGACAAAAGAAGAAAACATTTCAATAGTCCTCAAAATGCAAGCTGACTAATGTAAGCCTTTTAATGAAGCTCATACATTAAAAATCAGCTATGTTGCCTTCTTTCCTTTGTCTGTTTGCTTTAATTAGCAACCAACCACATTGATCTTGTTTTGGTCAGATAGCTTTTCTGAAAGCTTTTGAAACCTTTTTCTGTGCCTCTCCATTCTAACAATTACCATAATCCCATTTTACCCCCACAGTTGGATTTTCATTATAATTGAATTTTGTTGTAATTACAGCAGATGTAGACATTAAGGAATTAAGGGAATAGAAAGGAAAGTGTCAGAAGTCAGTTTTCTAAATTTTCCATGGTTTAGTTCACAGCAGGGAGTTAATTGTCAATGGTTTCTGAAAAAGATCCCTAGATAATGGACAAAGCAATGCTGGTCAAATAAGTTTGCAATGCACATCAGTGATCCCAGGAGTACTGCTGTTCAAGACAGAGCCAGGCACACTACACTTCTCCTTGCACTAGACTTTGATTACCAATGAATAGAAAAATGGGAAGGACCTCCCTTTACTCTTCTGTAAACCTCAAGCTTTTGACAAAGAGGTTCAGCTGTCCTCAAAAGCCATTCTTCAAACACAGCACATTCCAAACCAAAAAGAATGTATCAGTGAGCCATTCCAATACTTGTTATTATGAGAAGCATACAGAGGCCAGGAATCTAACAGCAAATAATTGCTACCTGGTTACCTTAGAAACAAAGACACATACTTCCTTCCTTCAAGTAACAAAGTAAAATATGATTTTTTTTTTTAATTCACAAGGGAAGAAAATTCCCTATTTGCCTGATGTGTGTCATTTTGACTAAGGAACATGGAATCATATTTATCTAATCAATCCATTTGTCTCCATAGCATAGAAGCACATCCTTGGAATGGAATCAGCACGCTATTTACAGATGGGCTTTGCCTTTCACGGGATTGAGAAATCTGCTTTGGTTTTTCTACCTCATTACCACTTAGGTAAAAGGTTTTGTGTGCCTTGCAGGAGAATGATTTTGTTTAACATCATTTAGAGGGTACCTCAATTATTATGTTCTGTCTATGAAGAAAATGCAAACAGTAGAGCTCTCCATTTTACTAAAATCGTCTTATTCTTAAATTTTGGGACATCGTTCAAATCCCAATATGAATGGAAACAATCTTATCATTTGTTTCAGGGCTTCTCAAAATTTGTTTAAAATGTAAACTCTGATATAGTAGGTCTGGGGTAGAATCTAAGGTTCTGCATTTATAATGAGCTCCCTGGAGATGACAAGGCTGCTGATCTTCACACTGCTGTGAATAGCAAGGCTCTAAATTCCTCAGAACTAAAAAGCCTCTTGATGAAAGTGAAAGAGGAGAGTGAAAAAGTTAGCTTAAAGCTCAACATTCAGAAAACTAAGATCATGGCATCCAGTCCCATCACCTCATGGCAAATAGATGGGGAAACAGTGGAAACAGTGGTTGACTTTATTTTTCTGGGCTCCAAAATCACTGCAGATGCTGACTGCAGTCATGAAATTAAAAGATGCTTACTCTTGGAAGGAAAGTTATGACCAACCTAGACAGCATATTAAAAAGCAGAGACATTACTTTGTCAACAAAGGTCCATCTCGTCAAGGCTATGGTTTTTCCAATGGTCATGTATGAAAGTGAGAGTTGGACTATAAAGAAAGCTGAGCACTGAAGAATTGATGGTTTTGAACAATGGTATTAGAGAAGACTCTTGAGAGTCCCTTGGACTGCAAGAAGATCCAACCAGTCCATCCTAAAGGAGATTAGTCCTGGGTGTTCATTGGAGGGACTGATGTTGAAGCTGAAACTCCAGTACTTTGGCCACCTGATGCGTAGGGCCAACTCATTTGAAAAGACCCTGATGCTGGGAAAGATTGAGGGCAGGAGGAGAAGGGGATGACAGAGGATGAGATGGTTGGATGGTATCACCGACTCGATGGACATGGGTTTGGGTGGACTCCAGGAGTTGGTGATGGACAGGGAGGCCTGGCGTGCTGCGGTTTATGGGGTCGTGGGGAGTCGGATATGACTCAGCAATGAACTGAACTGAACTGAAATTCCTCAGGGAGATGGTGAGGGACAGGGAGAGGCCTGGCATGATGCAGTCCATGGGGTGGCAAAGAGTTGAACGTGACTGGGTGAATAACAACAGCACATTGTTTAAGAGAACCATCCTGCAAAGATGATTCAGGGGGTGGCAAATGGTGGTGGTTGCCACCACACACACCCTTTTTTTTTTTTGGAAATTTAAACTTCCTTAAAAATTTTATACTAAAATATTATAGTTTTCCAATATGTCATGTATCAGATTTTAACACACTGCACAAGCAATATGCTAGTTTTGGGCACCAGGTTAACCCTGGAGACTTTGCTGTGAATCATCTGCTTCCCCTGTGTGATCATGAGACTAAGGCTATGCTAGTGTTACTAGGCTTCCCTGGTGGCTGAATGGTAAAGAATCCACCTGGCAATGCAGGAGACATGGGTTCATTCTCTGGTGTGGGAAGATCTTACATGCTGTGGAACAACTAAGCCTGTCATCACAACTACTGAAGCCCCTATTCCACAACAAGAGAATCCACTGCAATGAGAACCCCATGCACTGCAACTAGAGAGTAGCCCATGCTCTCTGCAACTAGAGAAAAGCCTGTGATGCAACAAAGACCCAGCACAGCCAAAAATATAAGTAAATAAATAAAAATTTTTTAAAATATTATACTACTGTTATCAATGGGGAAGGATGTTGCACTGCACCAGCCAAATCTCTTCCAGTCTGCACAGACCCATGCACACTACTCAGCCACCCCAGTGGCTGGGGTTGGGGTACACTGCTACACTTACTTTAACTCATTTAAATCCACTTTAACCCAACCAATCCCAGGAACATTTACTTGCCACATGCTTTTTCCCTGAGTAATAATGGAGCAAGAACAAGTGAATGGATGAATGTAACATCAGAATAATTCCATATCATAACAGGGATGAAAAATCTAATGCCATATTAGATCTGTTCCTGTTGCCTGTGCATAGTCAGGCTGGCTCTGCACCTTTTGTGAAAGAATGTTGCCTATAGTCTGAAATAACACAGGATTGCTTGTAGTCAAGGCTCTGTTAAGAGTCCATGCGTACAGAGATAAAAAGTTACAGAACAGAGAATAACACCATCTTGCTGGAAGTTTACAGGAACATTGTAATCTGATCTATGTGGACAGCTGCAAGAATAAAGGATTCCAGCACCAAGAACTTTGAAACAACTAATCATACCCCCTCACTGCTGCTGCTGCTAAGTCACTTCAGGCGTGTCCGACTCTGTGCGACCCCATAGACGGAAGCCCACCAGGCTCCCCTGTCCCTGGGATTCTCCAGGCAAGAACACTGGAGTGGGTTGCCATTTCCTTCTCCAATGTGTGAAAGTGAAAAGTGAAAGTGAAGTCGCTCAGTCGTGTCCGACCCTTAGCGACCCCACGGACTGCAGCCTACCAGGCTCCTCCATCCATGAGATTTTCCAGGCAAGAGCACTGGAGTGGCTTGCCATTGCCTTCTCCGTACCCCTCACTAACCTTGCCTTTATTTTTTTTTTGGTAATTAATTTAATTTTTATTGGAGGCAAATTATTTTACAATATTATATTGGTTGGTTTTGCCATACATTGACATGAATTCGCCCCGTGTTTACATATGTTCCCCCTCCTGAACCCCCCTCCCACCCCCCTCCTCCCTTTATCCTCCCTCTGGGTCAAGTGCTTCACTGAAACCACTCGGTGAGTTTGGGCTTCGGGGTGCACAGGCTGCCCAACTCCTCCTATGGCCTTGCAATAAACATTTCTCTGCTCCAGACTCCAGTATCTTGGTTTGTTTTTCCCTGTGTGTAAGGCACACAAACTTCCATTTGGTGACAACACTATAGAAAGTAATGACACTGAGTAGACATTTACCTGACTTATGTATTTGTAAGGAATACACGTATTTCTCAAATACACATATTTCTCAAATTTGAAATAAAAAGGTACTCCTACTCTTAACACTTCTGGATAAATCTTAAAGAAAAATAATCTGCTGTTACAAGCAAGGTGTTCAAAACTTGTGTCAGTTGGCAACTACTTTCTTGTGTGAATCAAGATTTTTGAAATATTTAGCAACCAAAACAGAAAAGCCAGGTATAAAGAGTGCTGAGGATAACATTGGACTATAATCTATGACTCTTGGGTCAAAGTGCTCCTATGTTTTCATAGACCAAGTTTAGAAATATTTAACTTGATCCTCAAATATTGTTTTCATCTGTTATAAGTAGTCCTACAATTTTATTTGGTGGAGTAAAAGGATTTCACGGTCAATAAAAGAAAGAAAAAATGCACTCATATAATACATACAAGAAGGACACAGGTTTTAATTGGGTTCATCAATCACCACTCAGGTTTTGTCATCCAGTCTCCTCCAAGGCTATATTTTCTAGTGGAAACTAGTACTGTCCAAGAGAGCCCTTAAGGCTGTGGTCATTGCCATGGCCTCCAGACCCCAAGAATAGTGTTACCAGACATGACACGAGTGCGGCCTGCATTATCCAGGATGCTGAGCCATGCAGACATGTTTATAAGGTCCTCTTATTTCTGCTTTAAAAGTCATCTAATTCATAATAGGACTTCCCTGGTGGCTCAGATGGTAAAGCATCTGCCTCCAATGTGGAAGATCTGGGTTTGATCCCTGGGTCGGGAAGATCCCCTGGAGAAGGAAATGGCAACCCACTCCAGTACGCTTGCCTGGAAAATTCCATGGACAGAAGAGAGTTGTAGGCTTCAGTCCATAGGGTCGCAAAGAGTCAGACACGACTGAGCAACTTCACTTCAATTCATAATACCTATCATTAAGGAAAAGGGTTTTGAGGTCTAGGAATCCTGGATACATACCGAATACCTACATGAAATTCAAAGGCATTCAAATTACTCTACAGAAAAATAAGCAAAAGATGAGAATACTCACTTTATAAAAAAGGAAAGCATTAATATACTTATGAAACTTAACCTCCTCAGTGGCTAAAGAAATGCCATGTAAAATAAGAACGACTTTGCAAACAAACAAACAAACAAAATCATTCAATCCAACGAAACTTGACCTGATGTTTGAGACTTAGGAAGTCCATGTGCTCTCATTCCTAAGCACAGAGACTTCACTATAATGGACTCAGGATTTTTCTAGGATTGTCCTCCTGAGTCCTAGTTGAGTTCTAATGTGGGTTCCTCCACAGAGGTAAGAGGGTGCCCTCAAATAACCCGTACTTCAGATTAGAGAGACCTAAGTTAAAATCTAAGTTGAGTCACTTTCTAGCTGGCCTGGTGCTTGAAATTATTTATGACTCTGGGTTTTAATTTCCTCTTTAGTCAAATCAAGACTAAAACAATCTTAAATCATTCAGAGAAGGAAATAAGTTCTTGTAGGATGTGAATAAGTATGAATGCATTGTTATTTCCATGTACACTTGCAGGTTGTTTGTGACACAGAACCATACTGTGCTTTTTTCTTTTCTCTTTTTGCAGCAAATACTTTTCCCCCAGTTCATGGAGAGAAAGCTTTGGTCTGAATATTGCTTAACTCAGTTTGCTACTCATCCTGTCTGTGCAGAGCTGGCATTTCCATTCTCTTGTAAACCTCAGGAGCTGCTAAGAAATGTCACACTTCATCTTTGCTCATGTAAGTTTCAACCGTGTCCTGGCCATTTAGCAGCAAACCTGGCTTCTTTAAGAGAAATGAGCAGCCACCATTCTGCTTTGAGTTCGGATTTGCCTTTAGGGCTTGAGAAGTAAAGCAGCAGAGACCTGAACCACACTTTGTGGCCACGCACTTCCTCACAATAAAACCACTGATGGCCAACCCGCTGATGTCCAAAGTTGAAGCTCTTGGTTTAGACTACAGCCAGTCTTCATTGGCCGCTTACTTTGTGTCTATTCTAGGAATAGGCTCTGAATTCAATTTGAGCTAAAATTCTATGGCATTTGTACATGATGATATCAGAACCACCAAGAAAAAAAAATGCTAAATCCTTCTTTCCAAAATTATATTCTTTTCCTTTTCAACTTGTTTAGATTTTTTTACTGTCAGACTTTAAAGTGTGGAAAATGTCTTCTGTCTTATACTAATGAGAACCTTAGTTAGGAATATTCAAAATCCAAAGTTAAAAATCTATGCCACAGTACAAAAAATTCATCAATTGAATTTTTATCCAGTTGGACTAAATAACATATTGACATTCAATCTAAAATGACTGAGGCTATCTCTCATGCTTGTGTTTCATTTTTTCTTGCATGGCTAAGAAAAAGGTTGGAAGTCACTTTACTTTCACTCCCTCCTACTGCTATAGCAGAGATCACCACACACCCACTATAATCTTTCTCTGCAGAACCTGAACGCTGCCTCGGAATCACTTGGAATACTGTCCAAAGTATTAACCTTGGTAACACCATGGAGGGTACCAAAATTACAGCCTATTCTCCATCTCTAGGATTTAGGAATGGAGAAGGGAATGGCAACCCACTCCAGTGTTCTTGCCTGAAGAATCCTAGGGACGGGGGAGCCTGGTGGGCTGCCGTCTATGGGGTCGCACAGAGTTGGACATGACTGATGTGACTTAGCAGCAGCAGCAGCAGGATTTAGGAAACAAATTGTACATTATGTTTGTTCAGAAATCTGTATTTTAAAACTTTTCCAAGTGATTTTTATTCATTCTAAAAGTTGAAGTTACTATCCAATAAGGTTGGGGTCAAATCTTAAGGTATGTTTCAACCCATTGGTACCACTGAAAAGTGTGCTATGTTAAAATCTGCAGTCCGGTGTCTGTCTTTCCTTGAGGGCTTCTGTGTGAGTACAAAGACTCAGGTGAAGTCAACTATGGCTACAAGCATCCCATTAGGTGATTTTGAGCTTGAAATCCTATCCAAAGGTTAGGCTCTCAAGCTGAAAAGCATTGAAATACAAGCTTGACGTATTTATAGGACCCTTAGTCACCAGGATCGTGACTCACATAAGTACACTCCCAATAAACTGATCTGTAATCCTAGAATTGCAATTTCTGAATTTACATGGAAAGCTACAAATTACAAAGGGCCCAATATTTCCACCAGATTGGCTAACAATCAATACCTCTTAAAAACCTCAATAAATCCATATATGTATGATAATATTTGGAAACAATTAAAGAATTGTAGTTTTCAGTCACTTGGTTGTGTCCAACATTTTGCAGTTCCATGGACGGCAGCACACTGGCTTCCCTGTCCTTCACTATCTCCTGGAGTTTGTTCAAACTCATGTCCATTGAGTTGAAGATGTCATCCAAACATCTCATCCTCTGTATTATCTTTAAAAAACTATAAGCCAAAGCCTTATATATGCTCTAAAATTAGATGATTTTGTTGTTGCTGTTTAATCACTAAATTGTGTCCAACTCTGTGATACCATGGACTGCAACACTCCAGGCTTCCCTGTCCTTCACTTTCTCTCAGAGTTTGCTCAAACTCACGTCCATTGAGTAAGTGATGCTATTCAACTATCCCATCCTCTGTCACCCCCTTCTCTGCCTGCCCTCAATCTTTCCCAGCACCAAGGTATTTTCCAATGAATCAGCTCTTTGCATTAGGTGGCCAAACTTTTGGAGCTTCAGCTTCAGCATCAGTCCTTCCAATGAATGTTCAGAGTTGATTTCCTTTAGGATTGACTGGTTTTATCTCCTTGTCATCCAAGAGACTCTCAAGAGTCTTCTCCAGCATCACAGTTTGAAAACATCAGTTCTTAGGTGTTCAGCCTTCTTTATGGTTCAACTCTCACATCCATACATGACCACTGGAGAAACCATCACATTGACTATATGGACTTTTGTTGGCAAAGTTATGCTTCTGCTTTTTAATATGCTGTGTAGGTTTGTCATAGCTTTCATTCCAAGGAGCAAGTGTCTTTCAACTTCATGGCTAGATGGTAAGGTACAGGATTACTCAAAATATATCCCTATTTAGAAAGCAACATTGAATTGGTCAACAGATACAGCAACAGGATACTTGAAGTTGTAAAGTCATCTTAGCAATCTAAAGTTTTAACAGTTTGAATGTAGAATAGTTAAACCCCTGGTCTGCTGAGATCTTGGGAGAATATAAAGCAAAAAGCGGTGGTATTTTCTTTTGATGTAAATGGCATTGTTAAAGGCACTATAAAGACGATGGACACATGTAGCTGGGCTGTGATGATGGGCATCACATCTACCCATTGGGTCTGAATTTTAAGGTCCAAATCTAATATTTGAAATTATCACAGATGCAGCCCCACAATGCTGAACAAGAAAAAAAAATCCATGCCCATGAGTACTGGCCAAAGCAGAATGTCTAGCTTTGTACTACATAATATGGCAGTCACCAACCACATGTGACTAACTAAATCTACACTGATTAGAACAAATAAAATATTCAGTTTCTCCAGTCATAATATACTTATTTCAAGTTCTCAGTAACTGCTAGTGACAAATTGCTGGACACCATTAGAAAGATCATTTCCTGAGATACTACCTCACAGCAATTGAATGGATCAGTCTCAGCAGTATTTTTTTGGAACTGTCACCTCATGCATGCATACATGCTCAGTCATGTCCAACTCTTTGCAATCCCATGACTACAGTCCACCAGGCTCCTCTGTCTATGGAAGTTTCCAGGCAAGAATACTAGAGTAGGTTGTCATTTTCTACTGCAGGGTATCTTCTTAAACCAGGGATGGAATCCACATCTCTTGCATCTCCTGCATTGGCAGATGGATGCCTTACTACTGGCGCTACTTGGGAGTTACACCAATCAAATGGTCATCATCAAAATGTCTACAAATAACAAATGCTGGGGAGGGTGTGAAGTAAAAGCAAACTTTCCACACTGTAAGTGGGTATGTAAACTGGTGCAGGTAATTTACCTCCAACAATATGAAGGTTCCTCAAAAACCTATAAATACAGCTACCATATGATCCAGCAACCCCACTTCTGGGTATATATCTGGTGACAACTCTAATTTGAAAACATACATGCACCCTTATTTTGATAGCAACACTAGTCACAATAGCCAAGTCATGGAAGCAACCTAAATGTTCATGGCCAGATAAATGGATAAAGCAGCTGTGGTACATATATACAATGGTACATTATTCAGCCATTAAAAGAATGAAACAATGACATTTGCAGCAACGTGGATGGACCTAGAGATTGTCATACTTCATGAAGTGAGTCAGAAAGAGAAAGACCATATGATATCAGTGAGTCAAAAAGAGAAAGACCATATAATATCATTTATATGTAGAATCTAAAATATGACATAAATGAACTTATTTAACAAACAGAAATAGACTCATAGACATAGAGAATAGATTTGCGGTTGCCAAGGAGAAGTTAGGTAGGGGAGGTATAACTGGGAGTTTGAGATTAGAAGATGCAAAGTATTACATTTAGAATGAATAAACAAATACCTTTTGTATAGCACAGGGAACTATATTCACTATCCTGTGATAAACCATAATGGAAAAGAATATGTATGTATTATATATGTATATATGTATAACTGAAACACTTTGTTTCACAGTAGAAATTAACACAACATTATAAACCAACTCAACTGAATTGAACTGATACTTCAATAAATCAATTTTTTTAAACAAAGAGATTATTTCCATCATATTACAATGTTCTACTGGACAGTTAGTATTTGATTAGTTGAGGCAAACACTTATATTCCATCCCCATAGGCTATATTCATACCTGAGAAGAAGTATTTGGATCCACAAAGATCTTTGCTCCGAGATCAGAAATGCAGGCTTGAGGGGCTGTACAAATGATGCCATTGATACCTTTCTGTTTGAGGTTACCTTTGAGAAATGGGCTGCTTCTTTTTTTCTAAGTGTCTGGGATTAAAAAGGTCTTAATTTATATCTTCAGCTACAATAAGTTTACCTATTTTACTTTTCTTATTTATGATTCAGTATCTTACCAACCTACTTTTATTTGACACATTATTTCTTTAGAAATAGTAGCATCAATCCAGGCATAGTCCAGCCTGGCATAGATTTTATGTGTATCTTCAAGATAATCCATTAAACTCCATTAGATGTTTAGCTTCACTTTCAAAGGGCAACATTATTTCTTTTACTTCCAGGCTGTTTGGGGGACCATTCACTAAAATACCTGCTAGCTATATAACCTTGGAAAACATTTAACATCCACAACAAATTTCAGTCACCTCCTTTGTAAAAGGAGAAGTTTACTTTAAATATTTTAATGTAGCCTTCCATAGATTTGAACAAGATAATTAGTAGCAGAACAAAAACCTAGCAAGGCACCTGACGCCTCACTGAATTCCACTAAACTTAGGTGACTCTAGTGAGAATAAAATGTACAAAAATGTAAAGGGAAAGCCTCAAAGGAGAATAAAAAAATGATAAATCTTCTATATGCTTTTTTTTTAACAAAGAGGCTTCAGATGGCATTTTGCAAAAGTTGGAAGGTGCTGTCTATGTTAGGAAACACTAGAGAATTTGATATAACCAAATGAATAATAACAATGTTTAAATCTCTTCTAGGCATTTTTGAAAAAAAGAAAGCAAAAATAGAGACAGTGACAGAGTATGGATTGTATATGATTTCAATCTCACTCTCTGGGCTCACAGGAAACTTTTCTTCTTCTTTAGTAACTTCACTTTCAGATAAAGAGCTGACACATTTACAGACATGCTGGCACCTTTCAGTAGTACTTTGTTTCATCCCATCTCTTCTACAGGTAAACAAGGCCAATTTCCCAAGCTTTTCCAACTCAGCCTCCAGGAGTGCCTTGAACTCACTAAACCCAGAGGGTGCAGTCCCTAGAAGCTATTATGGCGAGACATCCATTCACAATTACTAAAAAATCTTGTACATTTCTCTGTATCTGCCTGCCATTCTGACTCACTTTCTCTTGTTGTTACCCCCTATTTTTCCCTTAAAGCACAAGATCGTAATAAGGATAATGCACTAGTATGCTTGCTTCCACTGTAATATTTATAGACTACATTGCTCAAATACAGTGTGGTGGTTTGCTTGTCTAATTTTATGATGCCCTTGCTAAACAAAAATATTCTTTCTTGCTAGTGCTTACAGAAGGAGCACTTCACACCATGTGAACGATGACAGCTGGCACCAGCTGCTTTCATTAGGCACTCTTGCTCTTCAAACACAGTGATATTTGGCATGAATCACATTGGGAAGTTTTCCAGATGAGAAAGAGGTGAAGGATTTTACCTCTCAAATCTTGGACAGTGGTCTCTAGAGTTTGGGATGTGATACTAAAGTACAAAGATACTAAAGATGATTAAGTTCATTCCTATCTTAAAGTAGTATTACACCCAGCACCAAGTGGCATGTTGAGTTTCATAAGCTCCACATGTGTTAATGAATGAAGTTTTTGTGCCCTGTAAGGCCAAACAGAAAAGTTTGAGAGCAAACAAATTGAAACAGAGGAGTTTGTAGCATAGAAAGGTTTACAAAAGGGCCAAGCAAGGAAACAAGAAATTTGGGTCCAAAAAAACCAGAACTCCAGAGAGGGTTTCAGCAAAGCACTTTTTTAAGGCCAGGTGAGGGAGGGGGGAGATTCATTGTTGCAAACTTCTTGGTATCGGAATCCTTTGTTCTTGCAGCTGTCCTCTGAGGTTAGGTCTTGATGTTCCTATAGGCTTTCAACAACACAAATGTTTCTGAAACATTTTATCTCTACATGCTGCTGCTAAGTCACTTCAGTCGTGCTCGACTCTGTGTGACCCCATACACGGCAGCCCACCAGGCTGCCCTGTCCCTGGGATTCTCCAGGCAAGAACACTGGAGTGGGTTGCCATTTCCTTCTCCAATGTGTGAAAGTGAAAAGTGAAAGTGAAGTCGCTCAGTTGTGTCCGACCCTTAGCGACCCCACGGACTGCAGCCTACCAGGCCTCCATCCATGGGATTTTCTAGGCAAGAGTACTGGAGTGGCTTGCCATTGCCTTCTCCACATGAATGGACTCTTAAAAGGTCAGAGACTTGAGAATGGACAATCCTGTATATTTCAGGCTATGGCAACATTCTTTTACAAAAGGTGCAGAGCCAGCATGATTAAGCATAAGCATCAGAGCACAAAGTTTAAGGTAAAAGGAAAAGATGTAACATGGAGTCAGATTTGTTCTTGCATATTACACATGCAGCTCATCAGTAGCTACCATGAGCAAACACTGCTAAAGTTAAAATAATTGCAAAGCAAGTGCCCTCAACTTAATACCGAAAAGAAAAATTTGACTCTAATATTGGGATCTATTCTGTGAGAGATTAAAAGCTGCAAAACAGAATAACCTTAGTCTTGTTGGAGGTTTACAGGAACATTGTGACACATGCAAGAACAAAGGATTCCAGCACCAAGAAGTTTGCAACAACCAGCCACAAACCCTTCCATTTTAGTTGAAAAGAAACCTAAAGTCTAACTTGGAGAGATGGTTCTTTGGATCACTAGCCCATTATCTTCTCAGTCTTCTGGCTTTCTGAATAAAATCACTATTTCTTGCCCCAACACCTGTCTCTCAATTTATTGGTCTGTTGTATGGCAAGCAGTATAAGCCTGGACTCAGTAACAGGATCATTCCCCTCAGTGCCAGGAGATCCTCCATGTAAAATTTCCATGCTTTCTTGTCTAGCTCTCTTGTTACTGAATTTTTGTAAGGCAGAGACTTTATACACAGACACACACACACACACACACAGGAACATCACAGATGCTCAGTAAATACATATAGTTGGAAGGATGAATTAATATCATAGGAAATAAAGCTGAATAGGAAAGGAGAGGTGAGGTCATCAGAGACCTCAAAAGACAAGCCAGGGCATTTAGACCCTTGTATTTAGTGCCTCGGGCTCCATCATATGCTGGAGGGCATGTGAAATACACGTCCAGAATCTGAATATCCCAGTAGCTGGAGCTGTAATAAAATATAAATGGTAGGAAATGGGAGAGCGGCATGAGTCAAACTGCCACTAAGAGAATAGTTCTTAGCTATTTTATTTTCTTATCTAAAACATGGTTCACATTTAAGATAATTCTATCAAGAAAAGTTGTGTTACAAATTCACTGTGATGTGGGGAATGAAATAGTTGCAAATGGAAATGGTAATGCAGTCAGGAGCTCATCTTTGGGGTCTCTCTGATGGGTCCCCATTCGACTGTACAGCCTGTGAATTTAAAGGAAATACATCATGGAATGACAGGCTTTCAGAGCTATGAGGATTTGACCTGCTCTTTATCAAGGCTTGGCTCTCCTCTACTTTTCAGATGTCTGGGATATTGAAGAACTATTTAATATCACCGAAACAATAGTAACTTGTATTACTCACCTTCCTATTTGCTTAGGTCCCTGCAAACCATGTGTTCTCATTTTCCCCACAGCGTGCGGGATTTCTTACATCAACTCCACAGTTACAGCTTAACGTGAGTAAGCATGGTAATTGGAATGACCTTTAAAATGCATATTCCTCCCGTCACTTTCAGCAACTCGGGCTTTACAAAACTGCCTGCTGAAATACCATTCCCACCTTTCTGCTGGTGTTTATTTTAGGTGGGCAGACATGGCCTTTCTTCTGTTGTGCTAAGTGTAGGTGTAGCCCGTATGTTATTAGGGATGAATTACTAGAGGGTAAACCCTTTGACCATGGCAGCCAGGATGGTTGTGTATGGAGGGTGGGGCTGTAAAGGGATGTTATTAATGGTAGACAGAGAACTCTCAGTACATTCACGTTTTGAAAAAAAAAAAAAATGTAGGAATTTGTTTTCACCTCATGCGACGAGTTGACTCACTGGAAAAGACTCTGATGCTGGGAAGGATTGGGGGCGGGAGGAGAAGGGGACGACAGAGAATGAGATGGTTGGATGGCATCACCGACTCGATGAACATGAGTTTGAGTGAACTCCGGGAGTTGGTGATGGACAGGGAGGCCTGGCGTGCTGTGATTCATGGGGTCGTAAAGAGTCGGACATGACTGAGCGACTGAACTGAACTGAACTGAAAAATCCCAGTTAGAAAGGCCCTTCCAATGAAAGATAGCAGAATTTTGCACTTGTTATCTGCTTAGCCCCCTTTTGCCAAGCAAACAGTGATTTCAGCAGAGGACACACACAGGCAGGAACCTGAGATCAAAATCTCCAGCCAGAAATTTGTAGGTGGCAGTGCACAGTGCAAGCTCTGAGTAATACAGGACAGCTGTATCTGCACAGCGTTGAGGACAACACACCTGTGTTTCCCTTTTCTGGTGTACAGTCCTCACCCTTATAAAAATCACCTTTCCTCTCAGATTCTCTCCAAGTTCTCTGCGTATGTGCTTCCTGCCTCTCATATTTGGGAACAGAAATGTCTACTTATATACGTGTTTATTTGATCAAACAATCAGGTAAATAAACATATGCTTCTGAATATGAGATTTTCCAAATAAGGAGATGAATGGATGAATGGCCCCATAATAGTACAGGACAGGCCCAGGGGCCAAGGACACATGGAAGTAGGAAAAAACCAGCCACTCTCTTAACTGTTCACTCCTGAATCCACAAGACAAAAAAGTGCCTTGCATGTAGCAGGTGCTCAGAAAAGATTTGTATAATGAATGATTGGGTCACAAAGGAAGATTAGTAGACCTTGGGCAGTCCCTCAGCAAGTAAGAAGGTCAAAGACACCAGGACTCAATGGACACTGTCATACATGTGCACTGTGTGTGACCATCTATGTTATGTACATACACACATAAAGGCTGGAACTTGCAAGTAGGATTCTCATTTCAGAGTGTGAGGTTCTGTCATTAAAACACAAGTGTTTGGTCCAATCCATAAACCGTGCATTGTTTAAGAACCACATCTGAGATTTTATGTTTTCCTGAGCAGGGTTAGCTCCCTACCTAATTATGACAAAGAAAATTACTTTTTTCAGCATGTAGTTGGCAGGTAGAAGGTGATAATAACACCTTATCATAATAAAGTTAACAGTGTTCCTGATGCTTTCACAAGAGTTTAGACACTAAAATTCGACACATTTAGGTTCTCTTGTGTAACTTTCTCCTTCAGGTTTGTTTTCTCCCTCTGCATTTTCCACATATTGAGATCTCTCTTCGCTTGGTACACAGATCTCTTGTAACATATCCTAATGTTAAGAGAGTCAAGCCCTGCCAATGACCTAGTAAATCACACTGAAGGAATTTTTTAAGATGAGGCACAGGAATAAGACACAGATGTAGAAAAGGGACATGTGGACACAGAGGGGAAGGGGAGGTTGGGAAAAACTGGGAGAGTAGGACTGAGTGTATATATATATATACATATATATATATAGAGAGAGAGAGTATATATACTGCTGCTGCTGCTGCTGCGTCACTTCAGTTGTATCCGACTCTGTGCGACCCCATAGACGGCAGCCCACCAGGCTCCTCTGTACCTGGGATTCTCTAGGCAAGAATACTGGAGTGGGTTGTCATTTCTTTCTCCAATGTGTGCATGCATGCTAAGTCGCTTCAGTTGTGTCTGATTCTGTGCAACCCTGCTGACAGCAGCCCACCAGTCTCCTCTGTCCACATGACTCTCTAGGCAAGAATACTGGAGTGGGTTGTCATTTCTTTCTCCAATGTGTGCATGCATGCTAAGTCGCTTCAGTTGTGTCTGATTCTGTGCAACCCCGCTGACAGCAGCCCACCAGGCTCCTCTGTCCACATGACTCTCTAGGCAAGAATACTGGAGTGGGTTGCCATTTCCTTCTCCATATATATATACACTACCAGGTGTAAAAGAGATAACTAGTAGGAACTTTGTGTAGAGCACAAGGAGCTCAACTCCATGCTCTGTGATGACCGAGAAGGGTGGGATGGGAGAGAGGGAGGGAGGCTCAGAAGGGAGGGGATCTATGTATACACACAGCTGATTCACTTCATTGCACAGCAGTAACTAACAACACTGTAAATCAATTATACTCCAAAAAATAAAAATTTTAAAAAAGAAACAAAAGGAAACTATGAGAAAGCAAAAATGTTTTTTCACATATTTTTAAAAAGAAGATGAAGCAAAAACTGGAGGGAATATTTTAAACCCATAACTTGAACGAAGTGCAAATATTAATCACTTGTCTGAAAAATAAAATAGGTTATATAGGTAGGTAAATTATTCAGAAAGGTGTCATTCTTTTCTGCCTGTACATGGGTTATCTAAAAATCTGGCCTCCTGAGACACATACAGCCCCATCCATTTCTGTCCCTCTTACTTTTAAATTTAAGAACTTTCATCCTCCTACTCTCAGTCAATCCTTGCCTAATTCCAAGAGGGAAGCAGTAATGCTATCACCTAGTTCCTATTCTTGCCTGGAGAATCCCAGGGACGGGGGAGCCTGGTGGGCTTTGCACAGAGTTGGACACGACTGAAGTGACTTAGCAGCAGCAGCAGTGATAAAATAGATGCACTGTCCCCATCTGACAACTGAGGGAGCTGAAACAGGAGGAGGTTAAGTCCAATGTTAGGGTAAAATGTAAAATGTTCACCACCTTGAGACCCTGAGTTTGCTTTCATTTGGAGGTAAATTATTAAATATACATTAAAATCTGTTTCCTCACCTGCCAAGCTGGGAAGCCAATATTCCCTTTGGGCACTGTGAGAGTTGCATTGAATGGCATATTATCACACTGCCCATGTTCTGGAAGCAAGGAGCAGAGGGTCTAACTCAGCATTCAGAAGTCTATGTCCCTGGAAAACCTAGGAGGCTGGATTCTTATTCTGTGAACTTCCTGTGATATATCTTAATACAAGATTAAAATGACATAGGGCTAACTTTAAATTTTGGTTTCACTGCAGAAATGGGTAAGGACATTTTATCAGAGGTCAGATTTGCTTTTTTTCCCCAACTAAAACCATATTAATCTCCTTTTCTCTTCCAAATGTATCTATAAATGGTACTTACAGTGCATTACCAATGAATTCTTTTATACTAAATAAAAACAGTATTCAAAGCTACTGGTGCTTCACCTCAGCATCCTAGCAAGTGGACATCCATGCAGAAGAGAAAATCCTGAATATGACATTGACTGTGTAGAAGGACACTCTTTGGAGAATGGAAAAATGGATGGGCAGGCCTTATCAGGGTTCTCGATGAAAGTTAAATAAGATCATGATTGGGACTTCCCTGGCGGTCCAGTGGTTAAGACCCTGTGCTTCCAATTCAGGTGACACAGGTTCAGTCCCTGGTTGGGGAACCAAGATACCAAAACTGCATAGCATGGCCCAAAAATTTAAAACGGTAAAAGAACATGGTCCTACTACACAGCACAGAGAACTATATTCAATATCCTGTGCTAAACCATCATTAAAAATATTTTTAAAAGAATATATATATAAAACCAGACATGAAATAATGGACTGGTTCAAAATTGGGAAAGGATTATATCAAGGCTGTCACCTGCTTATTTAATTTATACACAGAGTACACCATGCAAAATGCTGGACTGGATGAAGCACAAGCTGGAATTCAGATTGCTGGGAGAAATATCAATAACCTCAGATATGCAGATGGCACCACCTAATGGCAGAAAGCAAAGAGGAACCAAAGGGCCTTCTGAAGAGGGTGAAAGAGGTGAATGAAAAAAGTTGGCTTAAAACTCAGCATTCAAATAATGAAGATCATGGCATCTGGTTCCAACACTTCATGGCAAATACATGCGGAAACAATGGAAACAGTGACAGACTTTGTTTCCTTGGGCTCCAAAATCATTGCTGATAGTAACTGAAGCCATGAAATTAAAAGACCCTTGCTCCTTGGAAGAAAAGCTATGACAAACCTAGACAGCATATTAAAAAAAGAGACATTACTTTGTCGACAAATGTCCATATAGTCAAAGTGATGATTTTTCCAGTAATCATGTAGGGATATTACAGTTGGACTACAAAGAAGGCTAAGTGCTTAAGAATTTATACTTTTGAACTGTGGTGCTGGAGAAGACTCTTGAGAGTCCCTTGGATGACAAGGAGATCAAAACAGTCAACCCTAATGGATATCAACCCTGAATAATCATTGGAGGACTGATGCTGAAGCTGAAGTTCCAATACTTTGGCCTGCTGATTCAAAGAGCCAATTCACTGGAAAAGACCCCGATGCTGGGAAAGATTGAGGGCAAGAGGAGAAGCGGGGGCAGTTGACAGAAAATGATATGGTTGGATGGCATCACTGACTCAATAGACATGAGTTTGAGCAAGTTCCAGGAGATAGTGAAGGACAGGGAAGCCTGGGGCGCTGTAATCCACGGGGTCACAGGGTCAGACATGACTGAGTGACTAAACAACAACAATATGTATAACTGAATCACTTTGCTGTACAGCAGAAATTAACACAACATGGTAAGTCAACTATACTTCAATAAAAAATATTGATCATGATTGCATGAAAGGAGCAAATATGGAAGAATCTTTTGTTATTATTAATTCAGAAATGTATTCTGCATGCTTAAATATAAATACTGCCTCACAGATGTAACTTAAGAACTTCAAACAAGCTTTTGTTCACATTTCATTTTAGATCAAAATTTTTCCTTGACTGCTACATTGTCTGAAACATCAGCCATTCTTGGACAGTATTTCTTAGGAGCAATGATCCAAGCACCTATTTGTTCACAGTGGCATGTTCTTACCCACATCTGAACGCAGACATCTCACCTCACCCTCATTCCTAGAGCTCTTGGAATGAGGCCCTCATCTTCGGAAGAGCTTGTCAATATTCACCCAGATCTTGCTCTGGCTTTGTTTTCAGCACAAACATTTCAGATGACCAGTTGGCAGGGGAAGAGACTCACCATCTTCAGATGGGACAGAATGAAGTGCTAACCTTCATTTTGTCAGCATGGTTATACACAAAGCAAAGGTACCGTGATGCCCTTTCCCATACACAGGAAGACCAGTGCCATTTTTCAACAAGATAATGATCCTGTTTTCTTATACATGAGAGAGATGAACTTGGCCACAGAACACAGATGCAGTTGTTCAAAGTCACTTATACAGATCAAACCCAGGCATCATGTCCTCCAAAGCCCCTATTTCCTGCTGACATTCAGTGGGGTCTAAGAGAGGTGGTGAGGGGAGTGGCCCTTATTAAAGCTGTGGATGAATAAACCAGTACTTTTCCTGTCTAGGTCTAGACAGGGAGGATGTTCTTACCAAATCAGCTCAAAATCTACCAAGCCAAGACGGCCCTGACAAGTTAGTCCTGAGGTGGCTCCTCTATTCCCTAATCAGCCCAAAGAGAGAAGGGTGATCTCTTGGTGGAAGCTTTCGGCTTCTGAGCCTCTTTTTCAGTGTGCTTGCTTCAAGGTTCTGACAAGGAACGGCATGGATGACAAGCCCTCAGGCTTCAGTGCTGGCCCATCCATTGTAGCTCAAATCCCTTCTCCTCCTGAGTTAGTACAACCTTTGTGACGTGAATGCAAGAAGGAAACACATCATTTTCTACTTTGAGTCCTGCTGAAGCATGTAGGATGCCTCCTAGCTAAAAAGTCAGAGGAAGTCCAGTGAAAGGACAGGTCTGATCTCTTCCACCAGACTCCTTGGTCTGCAGGCAGGCTCTGCCATATACTTGCTGTGTGCCCTTGGATGAGTTAGTGCCACTCTGCCTCAATCTCATTCTGTAAAGTGGAGTAAACAGTCTTACCTGCTTCATTGGTAGGAGTAAGGATCTGTGAATCTATCTACCTACCATCTGTTATCTGTCTATTATCTACCTCTCTCTCTCTCTCTCTCTCACACACACACACTCACACACACACACACACACACACACACACACACACACACATTTACAAGGTCCTGGCACACAGTAAGCATTATTTAAGAATTAACTGTTAATATGATCTGTTACTCAAATTTTAAACTGTACTGTCAAGTTCCCTATGGCTTTGACTTTAAGTATTCGTTTATACACTGATGCCAAAG
Source organism: Moschus berezovskii (assembly GCF_049115385.1). Classification (NCBI taxonomy): domain Eukaryota; kingdom Metazoa; phylum Chordata; class Mammalia; order Artiodactyla; family Moschidae; genus Moschus; species Moschus berezovskii. Next base: position 60,333,977 of record NC_142461.1, read on the forward strand.
CAGCTTTTCCCATCAAGGCAAACAAACGTATAGCACGCCACCCATTCAGAGGCCCAGACTTACGCTTTCCACCCTACCTGGAACAGTCCTGCTTTACCACCCTAAACCCAGTCCACGTTCCCAGTTCCTCTTGAAAACTCATTTCCTCTGTGACACTCCTGTGACCTTCTCTGGTTCCACAAGCCCATCTTTTCTCTTTACCTGGCCTCTAGGTAATAAACCCTCTATATGGATATGGACTGAAGGATTTGAGAAATCAAGATTCGAACCCTGGCTCCATCAAATACCAGAAAGGGACCTTAAGCAGGTAATTGAACTTTCATAAGCACTGGAGGAGCTCTTATTTCTTAAATAATGCTGATGAACAAACCAATGGCTCTCAAATCTGGGTGTGCACCAGAATCAGCCGGGGGTGGTGCTTGTTGAAAACTCAGGCTGCCCCCCATGCTTCTGTTCTAGAAAGTATGGGATGTGGCCTCGGGATATGCAGTTAGGGCAATTTGCCAGGTGATTCTGGGGCTGCTGGTCTGGAACCACACTCTGAGAAGAACTTAGAGAATCTGGCAGAACTGTGGAGTGAATTAAATGAAATCATACACACAGAATGTTTGCTCAGTAACTGTTATGTAAAATATAACCTTTCCCTGTCCCCCATAAAATAGACTACAAATGATAAATAAAAACAGCAGAAGTGCTCTTTGGATTGAGGGCCCATCCCATGAGATAAGGGAGAACACACCATATTGTAACATTTCTCACTTTGGAGTTGGAAACTCAGATTGTGTGGGCTGTGCCCTTACAGTGGTTTTTCTGGCACCCAATGTACAAGCTTTCAATTGGAGAGAAAATTGAAAACATATGCATTACCCTGCAATGTGAGATTTTTATATAGCCTACTGTTTTGAACAAACACCCACACACTGGGTGGGTTTTTAGCAGAAGTCTGTTTGTTAGAGGTCATCCCATTGAACATTTCCCTTTGTTCAGTGTTCACATGACTCCCAACTCTGAACCAGGAAGGTAAGAATCTTGACCAAAGAGTTTAGCAGATGCTATGGGCTTCCCTTGTGGCTCAGCCAATAAAGAATCTGCCTGCAATGCAGGAGACCTGGGTTCGATCCCTGGGTTGGGAAGATCCCCTGGAGAAGGGAAAGGCTACCCACTCTAGTATTCTGGCCTGGAGAATTCCATGGGCTGTATAATCCATGGGGTCACAAAAAGTCGGATACGACTGAGCAACCACCAAGCAGTAGGATGTTTCTTAAAAGAATGTGTATTGGAAAAAAAGCAAATGGAATTATGGAATGAGAAGCTACATTTCCTAACTTATTCAGCTGTAGGTAACTTAAAGCAGTTTCCCACATACTCTCTGGAACAAGCAAATTGTTTAACTTTATTATTTTTTAACTTTATACTTTATATTGGACTATAGTTGATTAACAGTGCTGTGTTAGTTTCATGTGTACAGAAAGGTGATTTAGTTATACATATCCATGTATCTATTCTTTTTCAAATTATTTTCCCATTGAGGCTGTTACCTAAGAAAGAGCAAAGTTGATACAAGTGAATTGACCTAGAAAACAGAAACAGACTGACAAAGAATGAATTTATGATTACCAGTCTGGAGGGCTTCCCAGGTGGTGCTAGTGGTGAACCTGCCTGCCAATGCAAGAGATGTAAGAGATTTGGGTTCAATCCCTGGGTGGGGAAGATAACCTGGAGGAGGACATGGCAACCCACTCCAGTATTCTTGCATGGAGAATCCAATGGACAGAGGAGCCTGGTGGGCTGCAGTTCATAGAGTGGCAAAGAGCCGGACATAAATGAACAGATACTCATTGACCAGGCCGGAAGGGTTGGGGGAAAGGGAAAGGAATACATTGGGAGTTTGGGATAGACATGCACACACTTATCTTTAAAATGGATAACCAACAAGGAGCAACTGTATAGTACAGATTGTTTCATTTTAGAAAATGTTAAGAGCAAAACTGTCTCTACAGGAAATTACAGCAAAGGCCCCAGGAGCAGAGGTCCCTCTTTGGTACCTGTCTTTGCCACACTCCACAAAACTGCTATTTCCTTCTATGAAAAAATCTAAGCTGTGTGATCTCCAGGGAACATCTGCAATATCATCCAATGAGGAAGGAACATAGGAAATGGGACCCATGACCAGGAAAACCTTTACCAGGTACCGGAAGACCCAGTATGATCAGCATTCTCTGCCCATTTTCTTTTTAGAGAGATTTCATCTATTTATTTTTATTTTTTTTTTTCCTTTGGATGCATCAGTTCCAGTACAAGGAATCTTTGCTGCATCATGCAGAATCTTTTGCCTTGGTGCACAGACTCTTTAGTCGCCCTGCAGCATGGGGGATCTTAGTTCCCAGACTGAACCCAGGTCCTCTGCATTGCAAGGTGTATTTTTAACCACTGGGCCACCAAGGAAGTCCTTTGGTCTATCTCTACTAAGGTTTTTGGCAATATTTTTGATGGGTGAGGTCACCCTTATTTTGATGGTACCACACCCTCCCTGACCCCCACAAAATCTGAGCCTAATCTCCAAGGAAAAACCAAGCTCTGATTTTCAAAGAGACCAGCAAATAAAATAACTGTCCTCAAAATAACAAAAAACAAGTAATGTCTGTTGGCAGCTGCAGCTGCAGCTGCCCAACCTCTGATGTCTCCCCACTATGATTGGGTTCTCAGACCCAGCCTTCCTTCCTCCTAAAACAGCCCTTCACCCAAACACCTTTGAGGATCTGACTGTTTTCATTTCTATTCATAAAGGTATTGCTTGTAGTGGGAAGCAGAGGAGAGGCTGAGTGCCAAAGGGAATTCTGGAGGGAGATGGAATTCAGTTGCCACCAAAAGTGACCCTTGGACTAATTTCAATGCCCTTTGGAGAGGAAGACTGAGATAGAGCTTCTGGAAATTTCTAGAGGCACTTTAAGACTCTGATCAGGAAAGCAGCTGCTTGGGAGCCCAGTAGGAGCAACACCTAGACACTTGCTCCATTATTATAGGGAATCCTTGCAATCACACTGCCTCTAGGATTGGAAGTTTTTAGGCAGTTCTTCTCAAAGTCTGGTCCCAGTAGCACCCTGGAATTTGTTAGAAATGCAAATTCTCTGGCCCACAGTAAAAA